>NC_062561.1:222447625-222655125 GCF_022837055.1 Prionailurus viverrinus | reverse complement strand
CTAGAAGAAGCTATTCTCATGCGTGACTAAATTTCATTTCTTTTAAAAATTACTGTGATATTTAGAGTTATATAAGTAATATGCATGTATAGCCTGAAGATTAAAAAACAACAACAACAGATACATGTGCCTACCATCTGGCCACAAAAACAACACCCCCCAGAGACCTGGGAAATTCCAGTGTCCTCTTCTCCCCGTTTCTACGGATGCCTGCACCCCCCCTTGTTTGCCATTAGATAAATCTTTATATTCTATATTATTTTGCAGTGTATGTATGCACTTCTGAATTTATTAACCAAAGCTATATATATTTTCTCTTTAATGCAAATGGCCTCAAATTTTATCTATTCTTATGTAACTTTCTTCCTATTAACTGCATATTCCATTACCGTAATGCATCCACAGTGATACAGGAATCAATAATTTATGAATATGACAAAATATATTAATCCATTCTAATGTTAATATAATTTGAACAGTTTCCAGTTTTTTCCCACTAATACTTTGAACTTCATTGTACATGCCTCCTGATCAACATATGAAGGCTGTACATACAGGGCTTGAATTACCGAACAACATGGAACCTGTATTTGGAACTTTAACAAATAATCCTAAATTGTTCCTATGGAAGTGTAGTAGCATTTCCATTGTCCCACATCTTTAGTAACATTTGTTATAATCACACTTCTAAAATGAATCTTATCTGTTAGTGGCATATTGTATTGTCAAATGGCATTGTGGTTTTAATTCAATTTCCTTATCAGTATGATTTCTTTGTAAATTACTATTTAACATTTTAGCCAAAAGAAACATTGAGCATACTTATGCATCCTGAGTTCAAACAATCCACTGCAATTCTCTTATGTTAGCTTGAAAGACAGGATAGACAAAATGTCATTTGAATTTGTCAAACTGGAGGTAGGAAAAGTGGGTTTTAGACTCTTGGTTTTGTGTGGTTTTTGTTTGTTTTGTTTTGTTTTGAACTTCTACACCCAACGTGGGGCTCAAACTCACGACCCTGAGATCAAGAGGTACATGCTCTTCTGACTGACCCAGCCAGGAACCCCATGGACTCTTGAATTTTGTTATTGGCTATGGGCCAGCATGATATGGAGCGATATAGTCCCCTAGGAGTGACATTGGCCCCTAGTAATGAAGCTCCGGTTTCTAGTGGGCCATCTCCCCTAGAAGAGTAACAGCTTGGCTGTTAGAGGGAAACAGACACATTGAAAGAAGCAGAGAGGCATACAGAAATAGTACCAGGAGTTCCCAGGCATCTGAGCCCATCACCAACAGCGTCCTCTACAGGTGATTCAGGGAAGCTTGCTGAACTGGAAAGAGGTCCTAACCAATGTCCTCAACTGAGAACGGATTCTCTGAAGCTCTCTTTATGAACCCTGCTCTACACCCAGCTGTAGTCAACATTTTGATCAATCCATTTAGTGAAGGCATAGAAACTATACATATAAAATACGAAGATAACTTCAAACTGGGGAAGATAGCAGGTCAAAAATTGGTCAAACTGAGTTTCCAAATCATCTCAATTGGCGTGAATGGCACTAACCAAGAAAACAAATTTTAAAACTATTATTGATATTTTTAAATTTGCCTACATAAATACAGAAAGGAGAATTGGCTTAAGAGAAATTGATGAGTTTAGCTCAGCATCATCGCCTAGGTGAGTCAAACCTATTCTGAATTGGCTAAAATAAAGTGATGGAATAATCAGAGTCCTTTAGTGGAAGCATACTATCTAAATCAATTCAGTTCCATTGTTCTGTTTACATTATACATTATATTGAGGTGGTAATTTGTCTTGGGGTGCTATGGCTTTTCAGAAATAATATTAAATAAAAGTCAAGCAGAACTAAGAGTGGCATGAAAACAGTGTTGAGATCTGGAAAGAGGTTACAGGAAGAAAAAAAATGTCACAGAACCTGAGGATATTTAACTTGGAAAATAGAATTATTAAGACAGAGGACTCTTCTTGGGGCACCTGGGTGGCTCAGTCGGTGAAGCGTCCGACTTCGGCTCAGGTCATGATCTCGTGGCTTGTGAGTTCGAGCCCTGCATCGGGCTCCCTGATGACAGCTCCAAGCCTGGGGCCTGCTTCAGATTCTACATCTCCCTCTCTCTCTGTCCCTCTCCCGCTGTCACTCTGTGTGCATCTCTCTTAAAAATAAGTAAACATTAAAAAAAAAAAAGGACTCCTCAGTAGTTTCCAAAAAGTTTCATAGCTTTCTTTTTTTTTTTTTTAAGTGAGATCAAGAAGGAAAATGTACTGAGCTGTTATTGTGAAATTTTACAAAAATTAATCAACACTCTTGGGTTGTGTAGACGTGTCTTATTCGTGAAATACAATATTATCAGCTTCCAGTAGGAAATACAAGTGTGGCACATCCCAATCAGAATGGACTCATTTCTCCTAGAGTAAAACATATGCTAATATTTTTTTTCTGGTTCTGCACTAATGTATCCTTAAATAACACTGTCTCATTTTTCTTAATTTTGAATTTTATATAAATGGAATCATACTGTGTTTCCTTTAGAGATTTATTTCTTTCACTCTATGCTATTATTTGTTAAAGATTATTCTTTTATTTTTTAAGCTATAATTCACTTATTTTTATTGCTATACAGTCTGCCACTTAAAAAATAAACTATAATTTACCTATACATACTAATGTGGATTGGCATTTCAGTTGTTTTGAATTTTTGCTAATTGTGAAGGGTGCCATCATAAATATTCTCATTTGTGTCCTGTACACATGTGCAAGGAGTTCTGAGGGTATATAACTAGAAACAGATCATCTCACTTTGTGCATTTGATTCATTTTGGTCATGGTGTTTCTCTACAGCCTTTCTTTCTTTTCCTCTTATGTCCTGATTACTTTTGTCATTGTCATTCCGTTCTTTCTCTTCTCTGTTAGTGATAAATTCTGTTAATTTTCATTTAATAGGTAGCTAAAAAAGAGAATATGCATAGTCGACTTATAATAGCTTACTGATCATCATTTTACCCTCCTAACAGATACTGCAGCAGCATAGATTTTTAACATCATTTAACTCCTTTGATTTGTGAGATATTGTCATTTTTTTTAATTCTGCCATTTAAAAAATACTTGTAAGAGAATACTACTATTTAATCTAGCTATCTTTCACTTCAGTTACAAGCATATATGGTTTCTTTCTTCAGGCTTCATGGACCCCTCCATTTAGGGTCAATGTTTTTCTTTAGTTAGGATCTTCTAATAGAGCAAGCTTCTCTTGTTTTATTGTTTATTTTTGTTTTGTTGTTGTTCTTATAAAAGTAGCATCATTTAGGGGCACCTGGGTGGCTCAGTCAGTTAAGCGTCCAACTTTGGCCCAGGTCAGGGTCTCGCAATTTGTGAGTTCGAGCTCCATGCCGGGCTCTGCTGATAGCTCAGCCTGCTTCGAATTTTGTATCTCCCTGTCTCTCTGCCCCTCCCCTGCTCATTCATTCTCTCTCTCTCTCTCTCTCTCTCTCTCTCTCTCTCTCTCTTTCAAAAATAAACAAGCACTAAAAATAAGTAAAATAAAATAAAATAAACATCATTTAGTCATTTTTTGAAAGACTTTTCCAAGTACAGAATTCTACACTGGAGGATATTTTCTTTCAACATCCTGCCTACTTAATCCCACTACCTCATATCATCCAGTGTTCATGTTGTGATATAAGAAATCTTTCTAACTGCCATGTTCCGGAAGGTACTCTTCCTTCATTTTCTTGGGACTTTTAAGATTTTCTTTTTGTCTCTGATTTTCTGCAGTATTATTATGATTTGACTGGGCTTGGAAATCTTCTATGTATTCTGTACAGGATTTGTCAGGCTTCTTAAATCTATGGATCAGTGTCTCTAAACAATTCTGGGTAATTATTAGCAATAATCTCCTTAAATCCTCCCTGTGCCTTGTTCTCCCTCTGTTCTTCTGGCCCCCTAAGTAATACATGTTACATCTCAACATTCTGTTCTCTAAGTCTCTACCTTTTTCATGAATATTCAATGCCACTGTCTCTCTACGTTGCATTTCAAAACTTTCTTCTGACCTGTCTTTTAATTTACCAACTGTCTCCTCAACTGGGGATAATTTACCTTTAAATCTGCCCAGTGATATTTTCATTACAAATTTTTTCAACTGTTTTTTGTTGTTATTTCTCAAATCTGCTTTGTTCTTTTTTGTAGCTTTTTGGTCTCTACAGATTTATAACATCAAAATTACTTTAAAATTCTTTATTTTAAACCATAAAGTAATTATTCTTCAACAGAGGTATGGGAATTTAGAAACAAATTGTTCATAACCAAATGAACAATTACCTATACCTAACGTATACCTATACCTATTACCTAACGTAACCTATAATTACCTTAAACAATAAGCAAATAAAGAGTTTGGCCCCTGCTCTGCTGGATATCTCTTATATCAATTTTCCACACTCTTCCATGATGATGTGAGACCCACTTTGACTATTTCAATGGGGCTCTATGTTCACTGACTTCCACTGTGTTTGTCTAGTTAGAGGCTTTGGAAGGCGCTAAGAGGGCAAAATGAGAGGCAGGCTGCAATATTCATGGTCCTGGGTCTTCTGTTCTATTTCATCAGAGGCTGGATGTGACACTTTTAGGAAGGCTAATTAATATTCTTGTCCAACAAACAGCCTGTACTATAGCTATAATCTCCAAGATCTGGTGATGGTTGTATCCTTTGCCTCTTGAGGCCAAGAGCTGATACCAGCTTCCTTGTTGCTGGACCTGCACACAGAAGCAGTACATGTGACCTCAGCTCGCCTCATACCTTTGTAACCACTCATTTTATTAAACTTCTTTAATTACTCATTTTTCTTTACCATTTGTTTTCTGCTGAGACTGATTAATGTGGACCTAGAAGAACACATTATTTTCCTCTTAATCAACATTGAATAGGTACTATCAAAACATTTTAAAGAGATCTACTGTCTTTGATATGCACACAATATATATATATATATATTTCACATTGTATATAAGATAATACATAATATATTTCACTATAATATATAACATAGTATATATAATATATGATATGTAATATTCTATAATATTTTATTGAATACAAAATATAAAATATGTATTAAAATATAACAATACACTAATAATGTGTACTATTTCATTCAGAGGAACTTTCATTTCATTAGGTTAAGTTATACATATGCATAATTATATTGTTTACAAACTAATGTATAGAAATGCAGAAGATAGAAAATTGTAATATTTCACATGAATATGTTAAAATCATGAACGTGTTAAAATCAATAAATCCAGATCACTTGCTAAATGTCATTTTATATAATGGTCATGATCATATAAACTAGGATTTCATTCATCCCATACAGACTGGTGAGTTGAGAGTAATATTAAGAAAAATACGGAGAGAAGATAGAATACCTGTATTTCCTAATCCATTTTCATATGCTCTCTGAGGGGTCAGCCAAATTTGCCACTGAGGCTGTCTAGCAATATGACAATATGACCTGCAAGGGTTGAGCATACATGAGGGAGATCAAGGCTTGAGGTACTGATTTGGGTTTAATTTGCATAGATGAATGACTGAAATTATTATTAAGTTATAACAAGAAAATAACCTGGTAATAGAAAGGCTACAAATACATCATTATGGAAGGGCAGAAGGAATAAGAACAAGACAATAATATAGGCAAGAAAGAGGATAAGAGATTTAATTGTAAAATAACTACCTTGTCAGCTGACCACCAATCTCCTAGCCTGCCCAGGTCTTACTCATCTGTCTTCTCTCTTACCACAGTGTGTAATTGTCCCACTCAAACTCAGCCTTTTTGTATTTGCACTGGATTACGTCCCTTCTTACTTCCTTTAATAAACCCAGCTCCTACATTGTAATATTTCCCCTTCCCTATAGAATCAGTCTCATTAGGACACGATCATGCCATTACATTCCAAAGTGTGGGGGTGGGGGTGGGGGGAGAGTTTACTTGATATAATAGTCCTGTGGTAGATTTCATTATATTTTTTATATGAGTCTTTAGTACCTTCTACAGATTTGGCTATGAACATTTCCCAGCCCTGTTCACATTAGGCTTGGACACATTACTCTGCCTAATGGAATGCTAATGGACGTGACATAAGCAGAAGCTTTAAAAATCTCTTCTGTCATTCTGCTTGCTCTCTTGAATTCCTATGAGGTCACCTAAGAAGCACATGTGATATTTAAATGCTGGACCTTCAGCCTGTGCCCTAGAATGAAGATGTACAAAACAAAACTAAACCCATCTGGAAGCTTGGAGTCTTATCAGGTCAAAAATAGGACTGATACAGGGGCTAATGTAGCTAGCTCAGAGGCTGGACCCTGCCTCAGATTCTGTGTCTCCTTCTCTTTCTGCCCTTCCCCTGCTTTTGCTGTGTCTCTCTCTCTCCTTCAAAAATAAATAAACATTAAAAAAAAAAGAATAGGACTGATTTAAGTATCAAATAAACCCAGCATACCTCTCAGCAAAACACAACCAATATGTAGACACAAAAATAAATGCTCAGTGTTGTAACCCATCAGGCTTTTAGGTACATTACTCCTCAGGTTAAATCAGTAGTTACTCTGTTTCCTTTTCTTGCTGTCACTTCTTCACTTTCCTTTTTTCTTAGTAATTATATTGACATCATTTTCCAAAACTACTTAGGCACAGGTCATCAAGGACCACTATTCTGACTAATCTGAAGGTTGATCAGCAGCTCTCTTCCCTCTCTTCCAATGCATTGCTCACAAACTTCTTCAGGGAACACTTGGCTTCCAGGACATTCCACTACTTGGTGGTCTCCTGCTCCGCTACCACTAATTTTCCTTCTTCCCCTTCCTGGCATCTCAGAGTTGAAGTACTCAAAATTTGGTTCTCAATTCCCTTCTCCTCCCCACATACACTCAACATTTTTCTTTCCTATAAAACTCACCTAGATTATTTTACCTTATCTCAGATTATCTATCATCATTTTGATAATGACTGCCAAATTTGTAGATTCATCCCACATCTCTCTTTGAGTTTTAACTCACTATTAGCCTTCAGCTATTAGCTGAGATTCTAACAGGCTTCTTGAGTTCACCATGTTATTGATTAATTAGGACAAATTCACCATACTCATATACGGATTTAACACAGAGGGAACTTGAGGTTGGTGTATATAGGAACTCTCTGGACCACCTTTTCAACTTTCTATAAATCTAAGACTACTGTAAATCTAAGACTACTACTTAGAGATAAAATGTTTAAGAAGACGAATGCAGTTATATCAGCTTTAAGGTAGCAGAACAGGCCATCTCCCTAAATGTGTAGCCTTTTCCTGTTTTAAATGACCACATCTGAAGATCATGATCCACATAAAATAAAAGCAGGAAAAAAGGGAAGAAAATGAAAAAAAAATAAAACGCTCATCCATTAATACCTCAAAATAAGTATGAATTACACAAGGCTGCATGAAATTACCATTTGATATATCCTGTGATTTAAAAAATATCTCAAATTTAGATCTTTTAAGGATTATAATTTTCTTCCACAAAATATGCAAATATTTAATATAACACTGATCACAAAGTTGAAATTGCTGAACACTGCTTTACAGAGAATGTTTTCCTCATCAAATATTCTTTAGTCATTTTTAACAAATCCAAGACAAGCAAAAGTAAAGATTCATCTGTATTATGGATTTAAAACAGTAAGAATCCCAAAGATCTAATATATTTACTTGTGTGAGAAGAATGCTTATTCACTTACGGTGTTTTTTTTTTTCCTAGGGAAAAAAATATTTACTTTTTATTAATAGCAATTAAACATTATATTTGTGGTCCAGCATCTACATATTTTCAATACAGTCCACTCCAGTAAGGGCCTATTTGCAGTTCTGTTCTATTGTATCGTGTTTCCGTGTTTCATTCGCTTTTCTTCCCCTCAATTTCAACTAAGTCTCCCTTTTGTCTCATACATTTCTCTTGACACTAAAGCTATGTATTTTATTCTATCGGCGGCTTGTCCCGAGGATAATTGTAAAATCTGTCTTTTTCCAATTATGAGAGGTGTTCTATAAATTCTTTGGGGTATATTCATTTTGAGATGTGTGCCCATAACTCCCATTAATGTTGCCCATTTAAACTTGATCTATTGCTTTCCTTTTCTAAGTGACTCCAGCCTCGTGTTAATGCAGTTTTGTTTATAATCTCTAAACTCCCCCTTACCTACGTGCAATCTCTCACAAATGCTTTGCATGTAGGTCATTTATCAAATTGTATAGCACAAAGCAATATAAGACCGACTGCCTTTCTTGAAAGGTGGAATATTATGGCTTCTTTTTTGGTTGCCATAATCCTACATTCTGTAAAATATAATATTTAAGCGTAGTCAACTGAAAAAAAGTAGTATTGAGCTAAAGTAAAGTTAGGTTTAAAAACAACATGTTTAGATTTCTCAATGAAACAAAGACCTATGGTAATTAATATCACAGAAGTTAGGTCCTAGATAATATTAAAAAATGACATACTCCTCATTTTATGCTTGAGGATATATTACTAGCTAATAAATCTATTTATTACTGTGAATATGTGGTAAAAATTCTTTTTGATACACATTCTCTTAAATGTGGCCAATCTGTGAAAAGTTTCTGTTCTTCATATACCATCATTTTCTTATTTTTTTAATGTTTATTTATATTTGAGAGAGGGAGAGAGAGAGAGGGAGGCACAGAATCTGAAGCAGGCACCAGGCTCTGAGCTGTCAGCACAGAGCCCAACGTGGGGCTCGGACTCAAACCGCAAGATCATGACCTGAGCCTAAGTGGGACACTCCACTGACGGAGCCACCCAGGTGCCCCAATATCCTATCATTTTCTTAAACTTTTATTTTCTAACTTCCAAAATACCTCATAATATACATATTTTTTTTAATTCACACAGTTTTAACTCATTCGCTACCCTAGTTTCCAGAATACTACTCCCCATCATGACCAATGAATTTCAATTCTATTCAATTTAACTTTTCTATAATATGCATTGGACTATAAATATTATATAGTATTATTCATCTGTAGATGCACTCAGATATTGTCATCATCCAGGATATACAACTTTTAAGAACTGGACAGTGGTGTCACACACTTACCTAGATCTGCCTCCTAGCTAACCCTGTCCTTTGATGAACTTGGCCTCCCAGTGTCCTGTGCCCTCTTATTTCACTTCACAAGCTATTCAGCTTGAATCTTGTGCATAATGTCGATCACTCAACCACGCCTTTCACTATCAGCCTTAGTTATTTGCCACTCTGATTTCCTACCACAATCGTGTGGCCAAAATAAGCCTTAGGTAGCCCTGATCATTTCATCTCTCAGATCTTGCACTGGCAGCTCAGGATGATTAAGAGAAATATTCTCAGAAAGTTTCCATTACAAACACAAGGTTCCTAGCTGTCTGTGGAAATACAGTTACATTCATAGATTAGTTCTGGGGTTTGTTTGTTTGTTTTTAATTACCTGTGGCCAATTCATCTAGGCCTTTTTCTATTTTCCACTATGGCTGTTTTGAAACCTCAAGTCCCTGATCCCACCAGCCTTATTCTCAATTTATCACCTAGCCTCCTGCTCACCAAAGTAAACAGTACTTTTTTTTCTTCTTCTTCCCTATCTTCTATCGCAGAACTAATTTTCATCTTCACTTTGTCTTCCCTCCAGGCTCAGGTGAAACTACCCCCTATCTTCTCCCGGGGTTGTAACATTCTGCCTTCTCCAAAATCGTGGACAATTTAATTTCCTTCTTTGCTGTGTCTTTAATCTTCTGTCATCTTTCCTCTTCTTTCACTTCCTCTTTGTCCCATTTTCATGAATTCACAACAACAATTTTAAGTGTTTTTAATATTTCCTAAATCATTTTCTGACATGCCTTCCTTTAAGTATCACCCTATATAATGCTTTCCTTCCACTGCCAGGTTTATTTAAAAAGATGATTTGACTTTGCTGCCTTCATTTTTAGCCCCTATTCTTTCCAATCTACTGCAGTTTGATGATTGTTCTCCTTGTTTACTGTTATTATTGAAAATAATATTGATGGCATTTAACAAGCAAGATCTGACAATTTTTACTGACCCTCACTCACTTAGCTTAAACTCTATTACTGACTCTATCTCAAACTTTTCTGTAGGGCTCCCTCTTCCCTTGGCAACTGGGACACAAGTATATTCGAATTGCATTTAAACACTCGTTTGTCAACTCTGTTAACAAATCCTAAATGTATATATTTGGGGTTAATATTTTCCCTTAGTATCAGAACTATATGTATAATACTTTCTAAAACCCCACATTAACTTCAAATGGGTAAGTATAACCCAATGCTCCTGATGAAATCGTCACCCTTAACTACCCAGAAGCCATGCCATCTTTTGTTTTCCCTCTTTTCGTTACTGTCTTTGAAGTAATAATTACATTTCTTCCTTATCTTCAAATGTAATCACCATATCCTTCCAATTTTATGTCAAAACTCTCTGCGTGCTTTTACTTGTTCTCCTAATTCAAGTCCCCCCCCCATATCTGGTTAAAAAATTATACCTGAATTGTTTTTCATGGGATTATTTTAATTAGCTGCAATTTTTCGGTTGAAAATGGCAAAAATTTAATGCCAGTATGTGTGTGTGTGTGTGTGTGTGTGTGTGTGTGTGTGTGTGTGTGGTTTATTTTTGAGAGAGAGAGAGCACGAGCAGGGGAGGGGCAGGGAAAGAGAATCCCAAGTAGGCTCCATGCTGAGCATGCCAGGCTCAAATCCACAAACCATAAGATCATGACCTGAGCTGAAATCAAGAGTCGGACGCTTAACCCACTAAGCCACCCGGGGCCCCTAATTCCAATTACTTTAAACACACAAACAAGAAAGAGCTGGGTGGGTCAAGTGACTTCAGAAATGTCAGCTTCAGGCATGACTGGATCCAGGCATGGAGACAACATCATCTGTTTTCTGTGTCTCACTACACTTCAGTTTTGCGTCCCTCTTTCTGTTTGTTCCCATCATGGCGCTCTCAGGTGTATTTTATCAATTTAGTAATGCAATCAATGCAAAATGATAGTTATCTGATAAGTTATGACTATTATCTGATAGTTCCAAGTAATTCGTTACCTAGAAATATTTGATTTGTTCTTCGCCTCATTAGAAAGACCAGAGGAAGGTGTGTTTGAATTGGCCAAGTCTGAGACTCATGCCCATCCTACAGTGAGGAGTATGTTGTATCTATTCAATGTACAAGAACTATGAACAGAGAGGGCTTGATACTCAAAAAGGAAAATGCTTGACAAGCTAAATAGTGGATGCCTCTTATATCTAACATACAAACCTGATACTTGATAAGTACAGCCCGTATTCTTGAATATGGCATTCAAAGCCCACCACACACTGCCCATCCTGCATTTCCACTTCAACTCTCACCAGCCCCTGGCTTCCAAGAGCTCAGTCCTAGCCACACTGGGACTCTTGGCTCCCTGAACTACAAACCATAAATGACTTGCTTTTTAAGTTTTCAGCATTGGGCATAACGCTGAGAAGAGTCTGCTGGCATGGTATGAGCTCAGTAAATATTTATTAATTCAAGTCTCTGTTAGCAGCTGAACCTGTGCAGGGAGTAGCTGAGATGAGCATTTAATTTACTGATGCACATGGCAGAGGGAGGGGGGGAGCAACTGTGTATTTAAATGGACCTAATTTTTATAGGGACAAAATGTTTTGTCTATTGCATTTTGATATTTGAAGTTTATTTCAGGAACATGTTGGTGAGGGAGACAAAAAGGACTGGATGTTCTCTATTCTCTCTGAATGCTTCCAAAATTTAGTGTAAAAGGTACTTTTCCATCAGCCTTCCCTAGGTTAATGATCCACAGCTACTCTGAACCAGCTTCTCGCTGTAACACTTTGGCATGGTTTTCTGCTATGCAGAGCACGGTAATTTTCCAAAGGTGAAATAATCCCCTCCACCATATTTTGCACACATAGCTCTGCCTCTCCCCCCAATTTTAAGAGAAACAAAATTAAATGAAAAAGGCCATTATATTTTGAGTGAAAATTCCATGCAAAAAAGTGACATTAAAAACTGTCACAAAACACAATAATCTACTTTATAAATCTGGTTCAACACAAGTATGCTTTTTTCATAAACCTGTATTTTATATATGATGTTGGTTCTTTCTGATGTAGGAAATTCATCTTTATAGCTTGATTAATGTAGGATATAGAATTGAATACAGAACTTCACATATGATCTCAGAAACCACTAAAAGCACATCTGACAGAGCTTGGGCATCTATCTGTAGGTCATATCTAAGTCAAACACAGGTAGACAGATATTTTAGCAGATGATCTCAAGGAAAAATGTCTGGAATCGCAATAGATGTTCTATTGCAAAAGTTGATGTGCCAGGTTATGATGAGCCTGAGATCAATTTACCTTTCACAGCCATTTTTCCATTATCCATCCATCCAATGAAAAAAAAAATCCTAGATAAATAGGGGTTAAATGGGAGTGATGTAAGTATACTTATTTCCTACTCAGGATAATGTGAGTCATGGCTTCCATGACTTTTTCTTATTTGATGTTGTAACACGATTTTACCTACTTTACACCTGGGATTTGGTATTAACAGTATGTGGAATTTATGAACAGGTTTCTATTTCAACAGCTATTTGTATCTTCAAAACCCTCTTTAATTAGTGTGTCTTCTACTTCCCAAACTGGCGATCAGACAACCTGCAATTTGTATCTTCTACGATAATTGTTACCATGCTTCATCTGACAGTACAGTCATCAGTGGTTGCCAAACTTCGGTGCAATTAAAATCATCTTGGAATGAATAAAAAGAATCCACAGGCCCAAGCCTAGTGAAGTGAGATAAAACCTAGGCCTCTATTTTTAGCAATTTGCCTGAGTGATTCTGACCCACACCAAAGTTGGATAATTGTTGAGTTAGTCTTTCCATTAATATGGAGTTAAACAACAAAAACCAAAGCAACAACAACAACAACAAACAACAACAAGAGTCCCCACTATGCATTCTTTGCTCTAAAAACTTACATTTCCACAAATCAAAATCACTCTCTAGGGTTAAACAACCTTATCCCATATTAAACGTTTTCTCCCTCCTCATATTACATGTTATATTCTATATCAACATAGTTTAAGCAAAATGTATAAAAGAATAAAAAAAACACACCTATCTTAAGAAACTCAGCTTAAATTAGCTAAATTTAAGTCTAATAAAATATGCAATTTATGGGCAAAGTAAGCCACACCTTTCTAACTAACCAAGCTCGGCATGAGAAGATTGTATGTAAAGAGCTCGCTTTTTGTTTTGTTTTGTTTTGTTTTGTTTTTTTCATAATAGGTGCACTTGTCTCAACACTCCACTGCACATACTGTACCCTGGTCTTTGTACCTCTGATCCTTATGCCTGGACTCATCCCACCCCCACTCCCACTAAACCATTCCATGGCTGACTCATTATTCATGACTCAGCTCAACAGATTGTCTTCAGAGCATTTATTACTATCTCAAGTTTCCTCATCTATTTTTTTAACTTGTGTTTTGCCAATCTCTTATGTCAAGAGCGTTTGTTCCCAAACACCTAAAATAGTTCCCCACAAATAATAGGTAGTCTATATATACTTGTTAAGTGAATAAACAAATAAAAGGATAAATGAATGAATAATTCATCCAAGAACCATCTTGCAAAAACTAATACAGATTTTGATAATATGCAAATCTTTTCATGTGTAGTCTTTCAGCTATAGTAGGCATTTACTGTAAATAGGAAATTATTTCTTTCATAAGAGTAACTTTACAAAATAAGAGTACACTGTAAAGATTTTTCTTTAAAATGGAAAATATTTGATAAGCTAACTGCATGAAGTGATTAGGAAAGAAGAAGTTTGGGAAGAGCCGGCTCTACTCCCAATCAATTGACCATTTTCACACTGCATAAATTTGAGCACTAAACTTCAGATTAGGAGAACTGAATTCCTTTTTTTTTTAAGTTTATTTATTTATTTTGAGAGAAACAGAGACAGCACCAGTGGGGGAGGCACAAAGAGAGACAGAGAGAGAGAGAGAGAGACAGAGAGAGAGAGAGAGAGAGAGAGAGAGAGGGAATCCCAAGTAGACTCCATGCTGCCTGTGCAGAGCCTGATGCAGGGCTTTGAACCCACAAGGCCATATGATCATGACCTGAGCTGAAAACCAAGAGTTGGATGCTCAACTGACTGAGCCACCCAGGCACCCCAGGAGACCTGAATCCTAACTGTATCAATAACCTAAATTTGTGTTTTCTGTGTGTGTCTACAATTAAGGGCTTAGATGATGTAATCCTGAAATCCATTTTGACTTTAATGTTCTGTGAATGAAATGAACTTCAGGAAGAAAAGATAACTTTGTCATATCCCTGTGAATATAAAGATAAATATGTATTGCTCAGTGAATTCATAAATTCCTGAGATTTTTTTTGCAAAGTAGATAAAGCTTATAATCTCTCCTGTTTATATAGCATTTCAGTTATAATTTACCCATGAGTTAGCAATTCATGAAGAAATTTCACCTACATTATCTTAATTGACCCTCAGAACTATACATATATATACATGGCCCTATGTGTAATCAGAGATGGTATCATCCTTCCATTTCCCCTCCTCACCTCTGCATCCCCCACAGGAAGGTAATTGATGTTTAGAGAGCTTAAGTGATTCACCAAAGTGTACACAGCTGGCAGTCATTGACTTTTTTTTTTTTACTAAGTCAATATTCTCACTAATAATATCAATCTATTTCCTCCTTTATGCTGGATCTGTCTGCAGCCAATTATGCTATATCTGCTCTCATCTGTTCTTAAACTTGAATGCCAAAAATCAGAATCTTTATTGTTTAGATGTCTCATAAGATGTAGACCCGTATATTCAGTAGCCTATTGGATATTATAAATTGGTTATCCTGTAGCTACCTAGAAGGTGACGTTTCTGAACACATCATTCCTAAACCAGTTTAAACATAGTCCCTGACACAGAAAATGACACGATCCATTATCCAGTGGTCTGTACTAAACACTTGATAGTCATCCTTTTTTACCATTCAATCAATCTTGAGTAGAGGAAAGAATACTTATGAGATTTAATAATGGGAAAAGTTGGTAGTAGAGAGAACAAAAGCACGTGGAAAATAAAACAACAAGAAAGACACTATGTATCCCTCTGTTCCTAATTGACAATTTTTCTTTTTGAATATTCCTAGTCTGGGTGACATTAATATCACTGGATAGAAAATTAGGCACTTCCTGTAAATTTTGGGGAATTATCTCTTTCATAAAAGTAACTTTAAAAAATAAAAACATACAATTGAAGCATCAAAGAAATAAAAAAAAAATATATTTGACCAAACATTTGATATTTGATTTCTAGCCCAGAAAAATCCCTTCTGGCCATTCCCCCAATGAATCCTTGTGATATTCTGATAAATCACAGTAAAAATATATCTTCCTTTTTTTTTTTTTTTTTTTTTTTGGAATTTGGCTACATACCTTATCATCTGACTCTTATGGTTTGGGATAGAGAAGGCTTTTTCATTTCTGCCAACTATATAAAATGAACTATTTCTGGATTATTAAAATACTATAAAAACATACCAATTTAGAGTCAGACACCACTGGGATTGTATGAAAGGCTGATACAACTACTCAAGAAGAAAACACACAATCTGGTCAAGATGAACATTAGTTCATTAGAACCTAATAAATATCTGTATATAAATATAATATGTATATTATTTTATTATCATTAGGATATGTATACTGCACAATGTCTTTTGCTCTTAGTAAGTAAACAAAGAGATCCCAATAGAATTGTATGTTGTACATTCTTTTCTCAGAAGATAACACTTTGGAAAAAGTTCATTGCTATGATTCTTATGGATTTTGGTAGCTTACAACTATTGACACATGGCACATATTACATTCTTGGTTTTGACTTTCACCCATTTTTAAAACTAGTATAGTAATAAAAGTAACTTGAACATCACATGGACTTCAGGCTTTGTCTCAGTAATGAAGAACATAGAAGATGTTTTGGGTTAAATCTAGGTTCTGTAGGACTAGTTGTGTAACATTGGGCAGACTCTTTCATTTGCTTAATCTGTCTGTATGATGGGAGTGACAGCAGCATCTGTTGTATGAGATGGTTATGAACATTAAATGAGTTACTATATGTGAGACACTTGAAACAGAGTCTGTCACACAGTGCTATTAAATGTTTGCTGCCGTACTGATTTTGCTGCTGCATCTACCTATTTAATATTCTTCTATTTCATCCACTTGCTTCCACTCCACCCATACAAGTGATGACTGTAGAGGTGACTGGGTGGCTCAGTCAGTTGACCACCCTACTCTTGGATTCAGCTGGGGGTCATGATCCCAGGGTCTTAGGATCGAGCCCCGCATGGGCTCCACACTGAGTGTGGAGCCTGTTTGAGAGTCTCTCAATCTCTCTCCCTTCCTCTATTGCTCTCTCTCTCTCAAGCAAACAAAGTGACGACTATAAAATATGTTTCTAATTTTATCTTCTTTATAGTCTTAGCAGATATGCATGTGTCTCCAGTTTTAACAGGTATGTGTGTATTTCCTTTTTCTACGTTTCTGTTCTTCAAAACTGCTGCATTACTATATGTAGTTGGCATAAAGTTTTTGCCACTCTCACCGAATACTTTTTCTAGCATTGGCTATAGTGTTGATGTAGTTTATTGATTTTCACATTTTATATTATTATTTTACTCCATGTGTCACTATAATATAAACTAATGTTCTATTCTCTTATGAATATACATTTGGTTTTAGTGCTATTTTTAAAATAATTACACTGCTGGCTTTCATTTGGTAATTTCTAGAGGGTTTTTTTTTCATTTTTTAATTACATCCTTTACAAAATTGTGTATTCTAGTGGACGAAGCTGGAGGTCCATTTATGCTTGATATATGTGGAAAACACAACCCATAATATGCAGGATTCACATCTACTACAAACATTTGGACTTTCAAATATTTCAATTCCAGTAGATTTACTACAGACAAAATTATGTCTTACAAAATCTTCCCTCTAATAATATGTACTATGTAGAATTAACACATACAATATGACACAACTGTTTATATTTAATATTTGAAAATGAAGCTATATCAGGGTAGGTATGGTCACTGAAGAATTTTATTGTGAATCTGCAATGCGACCGGAACTCTGTTGAGTAGATTGTTTTTTTGAGTTTTAAGTGTTATATAACATTTCTATTGACACATGGCACACATTCAGACCAGCCCTAAAAATAAGAATAAAACATAAATTTAAGAGAAGGAAGACTTACTGTGTTCGGAGGCTCTGAAATGAGAAAGTTCAAGGCAAATAAAGGCGTACAAAGAAGTGATACTAAAGTATAAATGTAATAACATATGAAATATTAGAAACAATGTCTCCCGATGTGCCAAGAAATTGAGCTAAATGCATATTGTTATGTGTTTACTAACCAAAAGATTTAACTCATTTTGGGGGAAGTTTTCTCCCATTTTAAAAGAAAATTATCTTTTGTAAGCCATTTGTTTACAAGTCACTCTACTGGATAGTTTCTCTATATTTGTGATCACTTTTAATCCTTATATCTCACAGAGGTGTAGTTAGTACATTCAACAGCTGTGACAGACAAATGACGCTACAGACTCCAAATTTACATGTAAAATGGGCAGTTATTAAGAGACAGAGATGGGGTCAAAATGCAGGTCAACCTTACTCTGAAGTAATGTTTTTACCTTTTAAAGGAGAAAATGAGTCACTATCTTAAAGCCCATTACCCTCTCTATTATCAGAAATTTTCTCAAACACACACACACACACACACACACACACACACACACACACACACCAACCTTACACCAACTGTACAATCAGTATGCAAGATCTCTAAGAACACTCAACATATATCATAATCACTACGTATGCAAATCAACCATTAAGTAAAGATTCAAAGTAAATATTTTCCTTTTAATATTAGCATTTGAATAGGATGGGATTTAAAATAACTTCTAATTATTTCCAACTATTAACTAACTCATAATTTACTGATGGATGTCAAAACAATTAACTGTCAGAAGACAGAAAAGCTTGTGTTATTCTTTAAAACAGCAGAACTTCTCTCACTATGACCTGTTTTGATTTTGTTGATTCAAATAAGTGCCAGACGTTTTCATTCAACCAAGAATTCATGTCTCTTACAACTATCAGGATGATGGACTCAGTGTGCTGCTTAATCTTCCCATTCTACTAAGATTAACCATGTGAAAGAAAATAAGCCCAGCATGTCAGAATAATTCAACAATTAAGGGAAAGTATTATTACCTTATAAATAACTAAAACGAGTAGTGAACAAAAGGAAAGCAAAACAAATTTTGCTTCTTGTTTCATTACTTGCTCCAGATTCAAGGTCAACTTATCAGCAATTCATTGTCTTCCTAATGTAATAATCAAGCCTTCCATGGAATGAAACCATAAAAGTCATGCAGAAGATTCAAGAAAAGCGCCAGGTGAGAGAATATTATGAATAAAATGATCAAATAGGAATTAATTAGAATATCATATTTTTTCCAAAATATATTGTTCCTTATGGAGATGACAGGTAATACATTCTCATGTCAATAAATGTGCATTACTATTACTGCTAGCTAAAAGCCCTTGTCACTCACAATACACTGCATTATATCTGGCATTTTGTGATGCCAGTTCCTTTGGGATTACAAAAAAAAAATAATACCCTCATTAACAGAGTGATAAGTATTTGAATGCTGTGCCAACATTTAACTCATGTCTGCCAATCGAAACAGGAAAATGTTCTTTATTGATTGGAGAAAAGATCTTGTTTGAAGATAATTGACTCTGAGTCTTTCATTGACATAATACCACCTCCGGAAGAAACATATGCTCAACTTAGAAAACAAAGGTTAGATGTAAGAGTCTGATCACTTTCTCCTTACTCAAGCACAGCTCCTATTGACTTGAGTGAAAATTCTGTCTGCCTGCGAATCAAAGGATTATAGATCATCTGGTCCACTTTAGAAGCAGAAGAATGGTCTTCAGATAAGAAGCTTATACAGAAGCAGGGCTACAAAATATAGAAAGGCAGGATTCTCTCATAGAAAACCGCAGGTAAAGGGTGGGGTGGCCAAGAAAATAATAACTATTCCGAAAAAGGACACACTCACACAAATAAACACTTTACTGTACTAAAATAATCACTGCTGAAATGTTGGTACAAATCAGATGCTCAGTTTTGGAAATGTTAAGTTTGAGATACCGATGAAACGTCCAAATAAAAATGCCCAGTGCCCAAAGAATAAAAAATGTTATCGAGTGTTGAGGTGGAGAGTGGAAATAAACATGTATACCCCCCACACACAGCTACCCAACGGAAAGAAGCCTTAACGATGGAGTGCCCGCCAGGCATTCAGGGAGTGAATGTCGGGGAAATCGGATGTATCAGCAATCAAAACTGAGGCACAGTGGGAAGCAAGGTGAAAGGGAAACCGAGGTGACTGCTGACCCAGAAGCCAAGGCGAGAAATGCTCCAAGGAGGAGGCAGTGAGGTACTGTTTAAAATGCTGCCAGGAGCCAAATAGAGCGATCGGAACAGACCCTGTGATTCCACAATACGGCTCTAATAAAAGCAAGTTTGGTGAAGTTATGAGTACGAAAGTATGATTTTATGGGTTTCCAAAGAGAATGGGAGGTGAACAATGTTAGATACTAGGGACAGCACTTTAAAGGAGCTTTCCTGTAAAGCAGAGCAGGAAACTCGCTGGTCAAATGGCCTCGTGAGAGGGATTTTGTGCTAATAGAAATGGTCACAGAGGGTGATGCTGGTAAGGCAGGAAGGATGACAGGAGAGGTTCTTGAGTAAATGAGGGGCAAGAGAATCTAGTTCACAGCTCGGGAGCCTGGCATCACTAGGGAACACAGGTGATTCACTACAGCCGTGGGATGAAAGAAAGCATACGCAGGCCATGTCCTAAAATGTAAGAAATCCAGAGTCTGTGGATTGGACACATAAGATGCATCTACCCAAGTGACTGTGAGCATGACAGATAACAATTATAAAGTTACAGATACGCAGTTAATTTTTACAGGTGGTAACCATATCAACTTTTTTAATGCATATGCTAAGTACCATTAAACCTATTGAAATCCATTAAACCCATCAAGTAATGGGCTCCCTTGTGCCCAGAACTTGTGGCTAAGAGGACCAGAATGGCCAAGGTTCTGTACACTTTCACAAAGCTGCTGTGATCCCTAAGTCCACACATTCCTTAACCCAGAAATCAACACATAGTGAACTGTCCTGAACCACCCATGAGGCTGCAAAGGATCCTGACTCTTCAGCTGCGGCTGCTGCTTCCCTTCCCCAGATGAACAATCAGCAAAAGTACACTTTAAAAGGGAAAAGCATTATCATAAAAGAAAACAAAAAGCCATAAGATTAAAAAAAATACATATACTGAAATCAGCATCATTAAAACCAAAATATCACTTATATGTTTTAAATAAAATATGAAATAAAAATATTGCATTTTTTAAAACCCTCAAAAAGGGTAAAACTGTCACAGTGCTCTTATGTTATAGATCAGAGGGTTGCTAGCTTGACCTACGGTGCTTTGGAGGACCATGTGGCAGTAAGGTTACCTCCCTGTCCCTACTCACCTTGCTGAGTAGGTTCAAATATAATAGGAGACGAGGTACACTTTACTCCTGAGGGCTCTCACCATACCTAGCATGGCCACTGACCCTGGATCACTTTCCTCCACTATCAGCTTTAGCTACTAACTCCCAGAAAAGGGCCGGAGGTGAGGACATCCTCTTTCTTCTGGGCTCCTTGAACACCTGGTCAGGGTGTGGTTTTCCTCACAGGAAGTCTCATTGGACTGAAGTTGCTTGGAAGTCTACGGCCTCTCATTTACTACGGTATTCTTAAGGGCCGCACACCTACATTCCCAGAGCTGTCTCTCCTGAACACAAAGCCAAAAGGGGCTCTTCTGGAAAGTACTCTCTCTCTCTCTCTCCAATCTCTCACCCTTGAAGGGGAGGTGCGAAGGCCAAGGTGAAGGCCAGGCAGGAAGTAGACAGATCTCAGGGGTGTCTCCCCACAACCCCATGGAGGGCTGCGGGCTGACCAGGGAACACTGGTGGCTCCTCCCCTCCTCCCTGGAGGACCAATGGGTATAGAGAGAAATCTGGAGCTTTTCTTTTTTTTGGGGGGGGCACACAATGGCCAAGGGGCCATCTCATTTCGTCCATATGCAGTGGGTTGGGTCCCAGCATGTGCTTGGCAAGGCCAGGTTCATTCCAGTGCCTGAGAAAGCTGACATCAGTGACAATTTGCATTTCTCCTCCCTCACGCCCATGCCCTTGACCAACAGGCTGACCAGCAAGAACTGCAACTCCAAAGGGGCAGCTGTTGGCAGGTGCCGTGGTCCATGGGTAAGAACATGTCTTCTGAGGGGGGTCTCAGAGCATGGTATATCCAGTTGAGGATGCTCAGCATGTGTATCAGTCAGATGGCTTCCTCTGTGGTTCCCAGGGGCCCAAGGGAATCTCGAAATGCAAGAGGGCCTCCTAGCTCTGGGGTCAGTTTATCAGCAGTCAGGTGAGTAGAATCTTGCACCCGCCCCCCAAAGACTCTTGCAGCAGTCCTTGAAGATGGCTGTTCTTTGTCAGGTCACCCAGGAACATCAACACGGAATTCAGGAACATGACCTGGCTCTTCTTGTTGGACTGGTAGGACCCAGGTGATCGGGAGCTGGTTGGGGGTACTGCTTGAAGCACGGGAAGATGCCAGGAGCTCAGTGTATATGTAGTATCCACACCCTGCCCCATCTGGGTGAGCTCCAATGCTCTCTCAGCCATGACACTCCACCGCAAAGCAGAGACTAGCAAGGAAGCCAGACGGGGCACAGCCACAGAATCAAGACACATACCTGGTCTGTCCCAATACTAGAAGAACCGCCAGATGAGGGTAGTGGTCGCCTGTTTCTCATCTTTAAGAGGCACGTACTTCTTACTCTCTTCAAGGTGTCAGTATCTTCTCTTTTTTATTATGGTCTTTAAGGTCTCATCTCAGCCATGTACCCCAAGATAATGTAGGCCCTCTCCTCCACTTGCTCAACCACTCTCACTCAACCACTCTCACTAACTATTGCTCAACCACTTGCTCACTAAACTATTTTAGTGCTTCATTCACGCCACTCCTTCAGCTGGGAATTTTTTTTCCTCCTCTTGGCATCTGAGGGATGCCACCCCTAATATGGAAGTTCCCTCTTCGTATTCTTACAGCACTCATAAGACACTTCTGTTGTAGTGCTTACGATATTTACTAAAGTTTCTGGCCTAAGCGTTTGCCTTCTCTGCTAGACTCCAAGAATAGCTGTTACATATTATGTATCTTTATATTTCCAATTCTTAGCTCACTGCTTAGAATATAAAAGTTCAAACATGCCTGCAAAATCCTACACGTGCAGAAATATATGTATAAGCGGCCACATGGATATAGTGGCAATGAATGCTAAAATGTAAGCATAAAATCAGAATTCCTTTTAAGAG
Source organism: Prionailurus viverrinus (assembly GCF_022837055.1). Classification (NCBI taxonomy): domain Eukaryota; kingdom Metazoa; phylum Chordata; class Mammalia; order Carnivora; family Felidae; genus Prionailurus; species Prionailurus viverrinus. Next base: position 222,632,429 of record NC_062561.1, on the reverse strand, counting down.
AACTGCCTTTGTTTAAGAAAATGTTTTGATGGGGCGCCTGGTGGATCAGTTGGTTAAACATCCCACTTCAGCTCAGATCATGATATCACGGTTCTTGAGTTGGAGCCTTGCATCAGGCTCTGTGCTGACAACTCAGAGCCTGGAGCCTGCTTTGAATTCAGTGTCTCCCTCTCTCTCTGCCCCTCTGCTGTTCATTCTTTCTCTCTCTCTCTCTCTCTCTCTCTCTCTCTCTCTCTCTCTCTCTCTCTCTCAAAAATAAATAAACATTAACAATTTTTAAAAAAAGAAAATGTTTTGATGAACTGTTTTTGAGTGCAAGGAATGATGCCGAGGGTGGGAAGGAAAAGACCATATTGCTAGAAGACAGAAGGAGACTCCTTCATGCATCTTATCCTGGAGGATAGCCTCCCACCAAATGGAACACCTATCTTAGATTTCAGGTAAGCAAGAAGTAAGCTTTTATTCCATCTGGATCATCATACATTTAGAATCTTAAGGGAGGCAGGCAAATATATAAGATTTACTATCAATGCATATAAGGAAAATATTCGATTTAAAAAAAAAGTAAAAACAATCCAGTTCCTACAGATGTAGGACGATACAGTTGTTATACTACTCTACATCCTAATTACGTCAAAAATCTCAAGTGATCTTAGTTTATACTTTATGCAATCTCAAGAAGTCTGCTACATGTTCATTTAAGTAATGAGAATAAGGTCTCCTATGTACTATTGTTAGTGTAGAAATGAAAGTCTTCATCATGTCTATAATTGCAATCAACTCAAAGAAACATTAGGTATTTTAATTTCCAATTTTAATGTCTTATTTTAATTTTCATTTTAGTTTTTCTCACTTGTTATGCTAGTATATTGAATATACATTTAATAAACTGTTAATAATTGGACCCAATTCTCATACAAGGTGGAGAGAAGAAAAATAGTTGTTGGCTTTTTTTTTTGATCACTTACAATGACTCAGACACTGTGGCAAGTGTTTTTATATAGATTTTAAATTACATTAGTATTATTACAATTCTCCATGTTATTCTATTTGAGCTATGAGAGTAGACAGGAACCAATGACTAATTTTCCCAACATTACACAGAATTCAAATCTAACTCTGTGATCCCATACCCAATCTCTTTAAATGTCAGCTCTAGTATCTAGCCATCTCTTCAGTCTTCAACAACTATATTGTGCACATTGTTGCTGAAAAATTTCATCGCTCTCATAACTCTACATCCTATATTTTAATGATGTGAAAATATATACCTTTATCTTAAAGATCTCATTTTCAGATACATATTTCTAACCATCTCCTAGATACTGAGATATGGAAGATACTGTGGCATCACAAACTTAATCCCAAACCAAATCTATTTTATATACACTTAAATTTTCCACTCTGATATTTAGTCCTGAGTCAGTTGCTAAACCACTCACAAACTTGAAAATCACCCTCAACTCATGTAGCTATTTTGCTCCACAAATTTGACAATTGGAAAGTTCTACCAATTCTGCTTCTGAAATCCTTCTTGGTGTTGCCCGTGCATCTTGAACTCTGTGTGAGGTGGGGTGCCATGGGGAAACAGGTGGATCACTAAATCTGCTACATTTGGATTAAGACAAGTTAGGGCAGGATTTAGGGAGGTCAGCAGAGACAATGCATTATCCCCAAACTATCAACCCTAAAGTAGTTCTTACCACTACTCACGGAAAGAGAAAGGAGAGAGAACTTACCAGAAACCAGAGAGGCTATTAACACACAGAGGGTGTCTTGATACAAGTATAACCTAGGAGGGATACAGCTAAATAAGTAATTATTTTTACCTGGCTCCATGCCTATCGCCAAATTTCCTACCACTACTTCCCACTGGCTGAACCCAGAATTGAACTGGAAATTAGAAGACCACAGAATACAACCCACTTAACAGAATGCAACCCACTTCAGCCTTCCAGGGAGAAGACTAGGATGTAAAATGGTGAAGAGTAGATCTTTGTTTGAGTTCTCATCTCTTTTCCTGACTTCTGCCCTAGCCCCTAATTGCCATTCCAGGTTAACGTCATGCATTCTTTCAAAATGGGAAATCTGATTTTTATTCTTCATGACATTAAGTTCTGAATGGAATCCCTGCATCTTCAGAGAGAACTACAAAATATTTAGTAATCTATAAAAAAACGGTTTACTTCCAAATCTCGGTTTTGGCTCAGGTCATGATCACATAGTTCATGAGTTGGAGCTCCACATAGGGTTCTACACTGGCAGCACGGAGCCTGCTTGGGATTCTCTGTCTCTGTCTCTCTGTCTCTGTCTCTCTCTGCCCCTCCCCTGCTCACTCTCTCTCTCTCTCTCAAAATAAATAAACATTAAAAAAATATATTTTGGGGCGCCTGGGTGGCGTAGTCAGTTAAGCGTCCGACTTCAGCCAGGTCACGATCTCGCGATCTGTGAGTTCGAGCCCCGCGTCAGGCTCTGGGCTGATGGCTCAGAGCCTGGAGCCTGTTTCCGATTCTGTGTCTCCCTCTCTCTCTGCCCCTCCCCCGTTCATGCTCTGTCTCTCTGTCCCAAAAATAAAATAAACGTTGAAAAAAAAAATTAAAAAAAAAATATATTTTAAAAAACTGTTGAAATTTGTCCCCTCTTTAAAATGTGTTATAGCTCTTACTTTATGGTCTAAAGCCATGATATTTTATTTTATTTTATTTTATTTTATTTTATTTTATTTTATTTTATTTTATTTTAATGTTCGCTTTTGAGAGTGAGAGAGAGAGTGCACAAGTGGGGGAGGGACAGAGAGAGAGAGGGAGATAAAGAGTCTGAAGCAGGCTCTGAACTGACAGCAACGAGCCTGATAAGGGGCTCGAAGTCATAAACCATGAGATCAGGACCTGAGCCCAAGTCAGATACTCAACCGACTGAGCCACCCAGGTGCCCCTAAAACCATACTATTTTAAATAGCCATGCTATAATAAATCCTCTTCAATACATTGTTTCTGGTGAGCTCCTTTTCTTCTTTTACTATCTTGCAAAAGTCATTTCTCTGTGAACCTTCCATTCGTTTTCAGCAAAAAGTGATGCTCATCATTTACATTTCTGTATGTCTTTGTACATTAACACTTGTCCTATTATAGCCTGATGTATGCATATCTGTAAAATCTATACTTTATTCTCCTTGAATTTGGGAACACTGTTAGTTACTGTGAGATATCTTGTACTTGGTACATAAGAGATATTCAGAAATATGGTGGTTGGATGAAACTAAGAAAAGAAAAACATCGTGGCAATTATTGGTGATCCTGTGTCTCTCTAAATACATTTATTTTCACTTACAAATTTATCTTTCTGTCTCTTCATTACTTCCCTTTTATGGAACCATGTTATGCTAGCAGTGGATGCAAACATAAATTTCACTGGTCGAGCCTCCCCATTTTGTATCATAAAGTTAAGGTGCTGTGAATTTAAGTTATGTGTTTAATATCACACATATTTAAGTATTCGAATCAAGATTATAACTCAGTATTTCTGACTGCCTGGTTTGCTCTCCACTACACTCTATTATAGACCTCTGTTCTTCTTTGCCCTTCTCTCCTGTTTATGTGTGAGATTTCCCAGTGCCACTCAACAATATCCACAGACTTTTCTGGAAGCAATCAAGGCAAAAAAATTTACTCCTCAAACCTGACATACTTTATTTAAAGGTTAGATGACCAAACTATTGGGTTTATTTAAGGTTAGATGACCAAATATTGGCCAGTTTAAGGCATAGAAATGATTTAGAAGAAATGAAGTTACAGAAAGTTACAAACAATAAAAATTGAATATAGCAGGACATAACTTACTTTATTCAATTTATCTATAGACTCTTCCATATCATTCATACTCTTTCAGAGTATAGATGAGGTAAGAAGGGACAAGTGGGTGATAAGCATCTTAATGTGATGGCATCCATAAAATCTACATGTCACATTTAATCCAAGAGCTAATTTTCCATTTGAATTATGAACGTCTGTAAATAGGAGACAGAAGTGGAAAGCCTGAAACATCTACACTTTTGACCCTTGGCTGATCGAAATGTGAGGACCTCAAACAAAAATAAGTTTTGGTTAAGTTCCAAACTAAATTGTCAGATAAAGGGATGATAACATTTTTAAATACAGTAAATGTAAATATTGATATTGACTTTAATGTATCTCTATTGAATCACATGGTGTATACAGAAGTATATGTAAAAGTTATTTTTAGGTGACTGTAACTCTGTACAGCCAGCCACACAGTAGATATCCCTCTGCAGGCTTTCACGGCAACAATGAAAGGCAAAATGCTCAAGTGCTCTGACAAGGGTGTGATGATTTATGCAACACAAATCTTTCAGTACATAGTAAATAAACCAGTGCTTTAACCTACATATTTGAAAATACTTAGTATAGATCTGCAATTGCCAAAACATCTTCACATGCTATTTCCAAAGTGTTACGTATGTATTTATGCATGTCTTGGCTTGTTCCAGAAAGGATTAAATGTGATCAAAATACATAGATGACAAAATAAAATATACTTTGGCAAGGATGAGTGTGAATGCAGTGCGGAACGATGCAGAGAGGTGACTGCTTTGATTAAGAGTAGAGGCATATTTTGGCTAACTATCTTCTTTTAATTCACTAGGAATGGTATGTATCACATATGCGGAAATAGACTCCCAGAATGTAAGAGTATAGCTGCAAAACTTTCATTCAGCATCTTTTATTAGATTCACTCTACATTTTAATTATGAAAAAGAATACACTTCTTGATTTTAAAAAGTCTAAAGCAGACATAGAGGAAGTGAGAGTCTGTCTCCTCCCCGATGTTATACTCTGCATATTTTGTAAAGTATAAAATATGGAGTAGGAATCAGTGTAGATGGAAGGTCATGTTCCACTGATGTATTCAACACACATTTATTACATGTCTATGATTCCCCAGGCTCTCTTTTGGGCTTCTTGCAAAACAGTGGTGAAATTGTCACATTCCCTACCTTCTGAGATCTGGGAGGGGCAGGCACACATTATCCAAATGTACTAACAACTATGTCATTACATGTTCTGCGTAGACACCATGCAGGAGAACAGCAGGCTACAGATAAAGTTGGAGCCTGACCTCACCTGAGGCATGAGGTTATTTGGACTGGAGCCATTATGGATAAGATCAAGTGTACAAAGAAGACAGTGGGAAAGGGGATTGTGGAATCATTAGCTGAGGGGGAAACAGCATTGGAAAGGCTGTGAAGTTGAAAAGAGATAAATTAATTTGTGAAAATCCAATTGGGAAGACACTAGTTAATTTAGGAAAATCTAAAACACATCAGCATGTTTTAAGTGTGGAAGAGAGGGTTATGAAAAGGACTTGACAGAGATGTAGGAAAAGACCAGATTATGCAGTGGGAGACGGGCTGTGGGCGCTTCTGGTGTTTGTACTTCCTTTCCTGGCTAATCCGTTATAGAATTTCATTTAGATAAAATGTAAAACCCAGACTCTGATTACATGCAATAACAGAAATTCCATGACTCTCTCATCACATTATTTGATTAGGTCCTCACATTAGCGTACTGGATGTATCTCCAATTAGCTAACCACCGTTTTGAAGTTCTTTAAAATCTTAATTAATCACTGAAAATAATATATTTTTGGTTCACTACTTGTGTTAGGCTCAGGTAAAATGCTTCTTTGTGGTCCTAAACTGTTTCTATATCTACCTATCTACCTAAAGGAAATATCACTCATTGTGCATTAAAAAATTACCAAAACCTTTCCCACTTTTGTATTTGGAAATATTCGGAGAAGAAAGTTTCCAAGTTCTTTGGAAATTTAACGTCATAGCAGAGATTTCATGGGTGGGGACTTATGCTACTCTCCCTGTTGAACAAAACTTCTATCCTGAGGATTAAAAGGAAAGACGTAGCCAAACAAACAAATAAATAAACAAAAGATAAAATAAACTAAGAGAAAAAAGCCACAATTAGAAATGATTATTATACTTACATTCTTACTCTAAAAATTTGTAAATGAAAAGAACTATTTGTCCTGCCTTTCCTGCACAAACCACTTTTCAGATTAATAAAATAGCTTCACTGATGAGGAAAAGTTCTTTATATAAGAATGCCAGCTCATGAATGTGTGGTGAATGATGAGACTGGATATTAATTTTTAGCTTTTGAGGAAGTGGATAATCCCGGCATACTAAAATCTTTGTGTAAAGGATTAATGGAGGACCAGATATTCACATGGTATCCATAAGCTCAGAGCTTATGTTTTTTGATAGGTGAGGTTTTCCAGGGATCTGGTTACCACTGCATTGACTGATGATTAGTCTTGGAAACATTATAGGTGAGATGGCCAGGAATTTGGATGCCTTGTGATTTGAAATATGTAGGGCACAAAATTCCCTAAAAAGTATGAGTGTCAAAGACATTTAAACTGTATTGAATAAACATCTACATATCAACTCAAGTGTGTCTTCAGCAAATCAGTGTTACAGAAAAATAAATAAATAAAGAGAATTAAGAGTCATAGCAACAAAATGTAACCTGTAATCCTTGCTTGTGTCTTTTTTTAAACAAAAATGTATAAAAGATATTTTAGGAAAAATAGGGGATGTTTGAATAGGAACAATGAGTTAGATGGCATTAAGGAATTAGTGTTAAAGTGCAATTGTGAAATGTAGGATCCCATTCTTATTTTTTAGAGGTGAATACTGAAGTATTTGAAGAGTATTTGTCATTATATTTAAAATTCTTTTAAAAAACCGATTAAGCATATCTAACATTTGATAATACTTTTATGAATTTTAAAAATATTTTCTATTTACTTTTCTGTATGTCGGAAGTTTTCCAAAATAAAAAAAATAGAGAAATCTTCAAAGAATATCAATAAAAACTACCTCTTTTTTGTATTGCGAAAAGAAAGGAGAAAGGGAAGGGGAATGAAAGAAAGGGAAGATCATACATGTAAGGAAAACTTTACATTTCTTTATAGTGTCTAACAGTTTTCCTAAGGCTTTGGTCCGTAAGTTCCAAGCATCTTTGCCTCTGAGGTCTGCCCGTTACCATATTTCTGCTTGGTACCTGTGGTTTTACTTTTGCCCAATCCTGTTATATCTTCTCAGCACCAGATATTACTTTCAGAACTTCCAGTTTCAATGTCTTAACCTGATCTTGACTGACATCCAGGTTCTTCATGAATGCCCACTAAGTAGACTGTATCCTTGTTTACTTCTGTCTGAACATCGAAACTAATTTATTTCACGCAAGGAGAGCAACAGAGAGAAGTAGTTTATCCACAACCCAATTTACGTGATAACTTGCACACTCGGTTGTAATCTGTGTTTTCTAAAGCATGGGATTTGGCCAATTACTACAGTTTTACAACTGCAGGAAATTGCTCTCACTGTTCCCCATAAATTGGGAAAAATAAACGCTCAAGGTGATACAATAGCTAATACTATTTATAAGTACTCAATATATTATTGATGCTAAGTTGAATGTTTGAGATAAAGGATGCCTATATCACAAATGCAGAAATAGAATCAGAAGTTAACCAACTTGCCTAATAAGGTGAATCTCCTAAAAGGTATCTGAGCTGGGTCTTTTATTTCAGCTTTCTTTGCCTCTAAAATTAATGTACTTTTATATATATCTCATATTCTAAGTTAAAAAGTACTTAGTTTGCAGAACTCAGAATAATATTATTATTTTCCATTAGAATAATGATTACAATATGATATCTAGGGCATAGATAAATTCACTATATTATACAACATTTTGCTTTTTTTCTGTTACAACTGCAAGTTGAGAATAGCTATATCCTTAGGCTATTATGGACTTTTATCGGTGCATTTCCAGAAGCCTGGGCCCCAAGGCTAGGAATCCTCTATTATCTAAATTGCAGAGACCCACAGCAGCCTCAGTCAGGGCTGTGCTTGTGATAGCAATTGTGGACATAGCTCTAGATTTACATTTGGGAACTCTAAGAAGCTTCTGTCAATACCCAGGGCATCCTTCAGAAAGCTCTTATTGCATGGTGCCTGAACTTTGAATTGTGTGCTGACAAATGGTAGCAAGACTCAGTAACCGAGTACTTTGCTGTCTGAGTATTACCCTACATATTGAAAAAAATCTTGGGGCGCCTGGGTGGCTCAGTCGGTTAAGCGGCTGACTTCGGCTCAGGTCATGATCTCGCGGTCCGTGAGTTCAAGCCCCACGTCGGGCTCTGTGCTGACAGCTCAGAGCTTGGAGCCTGCTTCAGATTCTGTGTCTCCCTCTCTCTGACCCTCCCCTGTTCATGCTCTGTCTCTTCCTGTCTCAAAAATAAATAAACGTTAATTTTTTTTAAAAAAAGAAAAAATCTCACATTTCTTGAATAGCAAAATGTAAGGGGTCAGTCACTGAGGGGTGATACCTGCTTCTGTAGGTTATTCAAAGATAAGTTTTAAAAAATATCTTAAACATGAAATTCTAAAGCCCTTTAATTTTCTATTGTTTGTTTTTCTTGTTTGGGTAAGCCAGATTTCTAATGGTAGACTCAGAAAAGATTCATTTATGTCAGTGAGAGTTTCTTTTCCTTGTTCTATCTCTCTCTATGCCTCTCATGCATCGTTCTGTTTTTCAGATAAAGGTTATATATTTTATAGGTAGAACATTACCAAAACATTTGGCATAATTACTTTGAAAAGAGGCACAAATTCTGTGAGAACTTGTCTGAGGAGATTGCCAAGACCACACAGCAGTTCTGTTACTTTGATCCAAATGAATGTCAGCACCTGCTACTTTTATATTAAACACTGACCAGAGTCCTAACTATATGGGCATCTGGATTTCCAATTTAACATTTATTATCTTCTCTCTGAATCCTGAATACACATTTATGGGTAACAATTTTGTACCTTGTATCTTGTAAAAATTAACCAGGATTTGTACAATTCCTTTTTTGATGTTTTAAGTCTTTTTTTTTCCCTAATCCATCCCTTTTTAATGATACCAACACATATATACTTCAACTCATTTGACTTGTATATAATAGCAAATCTTCAACCTTTTTTCCATGTTTCTCACTAAAACCTAGGCTTCAATTCTGGTATGGAGTGAGCTCTACCTTGATATACTGAGACCTGCTATGAATTAATTCAGTATTTTCTGAACAAATAATTTATCTTCTGTTTACTAGTGTTCTGTTTCTCCCTACTGAATGTGTACGGGATAGCTTTACCAACATTGTAAATTAATCCTTGTTTGCATCATGGAAACAGCAAATGCTCTAGAAACAGCATGCTCTAGAAACAGCAAAGTGCTTCTTTATTTTATCAAGAAAATCAGAGTAAATTGAATTTTTAATTTAATGTATACATTAAAATTGGAACCAAAACCCTATCCATATAGTCATTTTTGCAAATAGATATTGAACAGAATTATGTTATCTTTAGGGAAGGAAAATCTAAGAAATTATTATTTTACTCATGATGATATTTTCAAATTCTTTCAAGATTTTGGGGAATATAATATTCACCAGTGTTTTATTTTATTTTAATTATCATGAAGTTTGAAGATATGAAATGAAATTAAACTATAAGAATGCAAGTCACAAATTTGAGTTATTATTACATCAATATGGAAGAATATATACGCATAACAGTCACTCCACATGAAAGTACAAATTAGGTACTGACATACACTTTTAAAACAGATCACTAAATTTACTAATGAGGAAGAACTGTAAGGAGTATTTGTAATGAGGAAAAATAGTAAGTGAAAAATATAAAGGGTGGCTATATATAATGGTTAAAATTTTAACTTATGAGGAACATACAACAGTTCTAGATGTGTATGCACTTAATAACCTCATCTAAAAATAGAGCTTAAACACAAGTCTGAAATCATATACAAAAATAATTATATTACATGGGGTTTAGTACACTCATCAGTTATTTGAGCGAAAAGACAATCTTTCTTTAAAAATAAGATAAACAAAAATATAGCAATTTAAAATAGAAAATATTAACAGCTCAGTGTACATCCAGTTTATAGAATATTGATCCTTCCTATTTTAGAGTATAATATTCTATTTACAATAGATAAACCATGAAATTAATAGTAAATGATCCAATAATAGGCCACATGTCATTAAGATTAGTATTATGTAGGCCCCTTTATTTAACCATAATATGATGAAGTTAGAAAAATATTATTGGGGCAATAAATCAAACAGAAAAAACATAAATCTGTAAAAACATGGTGAAAAGAAGACATCAGAATGGGTATAACCAAGGTTATACCTGGTAATCCTGCACTGGTTTTGGATGCAGCAAAAACACTGTATTAGTTTGCTATTGCTGCTGCAACAAATCACAACCAGGCTAGCTGCTTACGTAACACAAATTCATTATCCATAACGGTGAGATATGGAGGACTGAATTCTAATGTGGGCATTACTGGGATAAAATCAAGGTGTCAGGAGAAATGCATTCCTTCTAAAGGCTCTTAGAGAGAATCTTTTTCCTTAACTTTTCCAGTTCTTAGAGGCCACTTGCATTTTTTGGCTTGTGGCCCCTTCCTTCATCGTCAAAGCCAGAAGCATAGCATGTTCAAGTCTCTGAATCTCTGATTCCGTTTTCTACTTAAAACACATTTGTCATTACATGGGGTCAGTCCAGCTAATACAAGATAATATTTATTTTTTTTTAATTTTTTTAATGTTTTATTTATTTTTGAGACAGAGAGAGACAGAGCATGAATGGGGGAGGGGCAGAGAGAGAGGGAGACACAGAATCGGAAGCAGGCTCCAGGCTCTGAGCCATCAGCCCAGAGCCCGACGCGGGGCTCAAACTCACGGACCGCGAGATCATGACCCGAGCTGAAGTCGGACGCTTAACCGACTGCGCCACCCAGGCGCCCCACAAGATAATATTTATATATCAAGGTTTTATTTTTCTTTTTAATACAAAGGTCTTGAATTCAACCACACCCTTTTGTCATTTATAAGTCCCTTTTGTCACATATTCACAAGTATCAGGAATTAGTGTGTGGATATCTTTTGGGTGATATTATTCTGCCTACTACAAACAGTATTCACAGTAACATGTGACTTGTAAATGCCTGCACTGGAAAGTAAGGAAGGCTCAAAACTAATGAACTGAACATGCAACATGAGAAATCTTAGAAAGAACCTCAGAATAAACATCAAGGAATTTAAAGAAATAAAATACTAGTTAAAAATTATGAAAAAAAATTGTATTAAAAGAGAGCACACAAAAATCAGCAAAGACCAATATTTATCTGAACACATTAATAAAATAAATAGTCCTCTGGTAAGTTTAAAACAAAAAATATGTACATAGAAAACATTAGGAATAAATAATAAAAGGACTTACTACATTGCTGCAGTTTATGCCAATGGACAACTTGGTAGCATTAAAATTTTGAAAATTTAGAAGCAATATGTATGGTACTCAAAATACAGTGTAGCAAAATTGATTCAAGGTAATTATAAAGTATTAATGGTCCTGTAGATGGTAAGTAAACAGGATTAATAGTAAAGCCCCTCTCCAACTCCCACAAAATAAATCAGATACTAACTCAGTCATTTCAATAACATTTCGCCAAAGATTCAAAGTTGAAATCATTTCACCCCACACTTCAATAAGAAAGTAAAAGAATGATTTATCCTCTAGTTATTAGCTGTCATCTAAAAAAAAAGGAGCCAAATATTGTTGAGAGAGAAAATTTGCAGACCAACCTCAATGGAGAATACATTTGCTAAGATTTTTGTATCTAGTATCAAACCAATCTTGAAATGGATTTAAAAATAAGGCATCACGGCCAAGTAAAGTTTAACTCCAGGAACAAACTTATGCAGGGCTAAATACTTACATAAGAGGATAGAAAGATCAGCAAAATTCAATGAGAAAACTCTTCAACATAAAATGTCAAGGTAACATTTAACAATGGTTGGTAAAAGATAAGAGAATGAGCTTATCAAACAAATACTTTAAATTATCCATTATAAATATATCCAAAAAATAAAGAAACATATATTTAAAGAACTAAAGGACAGTTTATAAACAATGTCTCATCAAATAGAGAATAACAATAAATAGATAGAAATTATTCTTTAAAAAAGGAATAAAAAAGATTTGGATTTGAAAAATATAATAATTAAAAAATATACTGAAGAGCTTGTAAATCAGTTTTGAGCTGACAGAAGAAAGACCCCATGAACATGAACACAAGTCAATTGAGATAATCCCAGGTAAGAACAAGAAGAAGAAATAATGAAGAAAATGAAAAGAATCTCAGAGATCTGTGGGACACCATTACTTATGCTAACAAATGCATAATGAGATTCTCAGTTTTAGAGGAGAGAAAGAATCAGAAAGAATACATAAACACATATGGCTGAAATATTCCTAAGCATGATGAAAAATAATAATGTACACATCCAAGGAACTCAATGAACTTCAAAAAAGAGAAACTTAAAGAGATCCACACATAGACATAAATGCAAATTCACCAAAGTGATAAAGGCAAAGGTAAAAGAAAAATCTTGAAAGCAGCAGAAGAGAGAAAGACATAGAGAGAGAGAGAGAGAGAGAGAGAGAGAGAGAGAGATTTACTACACATAAGGAATCTCAATTAAGTTAAAAGCTGATTTCTCATCAGAAGAACCAACACTAGAAGACAGTGGGAGGATGTATTCAAAATGAATGAAGAAAAGAGTAGTCAATAAAGAATTTTATACCCAGTAAAAGGAACCTCTAAAAATGAAGAGGAAATGAATAATACCCCAATTAACAAATACTGAGAGAATTCATTGCTAATAGACTTGCCCTACAAAAACTCTAAAGGGAAAGATTCAGGCTTAAATGAATGCGTACTAGATATTAACTCAAATACAGGAATAGTGATAAGGAACATGAGTACAGTAACTACATAGGTAAACATAAAAGCTATGCAAATGTATTTTTCATGTTTGTAAATCTTTTCCTCTATATTGTGAAAAAGGCTGCATAAACCAAGAGTTACAAAATCATTAGGCAAGTTTGTAATATATAACCATGTTATCTGACAATAAAAAGGAAGAAAGGGGGCTTTATTGGAATAAATCTTTTGTATGCTATTAAATTAATTTTGCATTACTTGAACTTGATTGCCTTAAATTAGCATGGTATTTGTAATCCCTAGGCATACCACTAAAAACATTAACTTAAAAATATAGTAAAATATAATCAAAATGAGATGCTAGAAATTAAACATTTTAATACAAAAGACAGCAGTAATGGAGAAACAGATGAACAAAAAATGATCTAAGAAATGTAGAACAAAAATAGCAAAATGACAGAGTAAATTCTGCAATATTAGTAATTATACTAAAAACAGATTGATTAAGCCTCCCAATCTAAAGGCAGAGAGGCAGAGAATAACAGAATGGATTAAAAATGCTCTTACATGTTTGGTGTTATCTACAAGAGATACAACTGAGATACACTTTAAAGAAACCAAAGGCTCAAAGTAACAGGATGGAAAAAGTTATGCCATGCCAATAGAAACCAAAGGAGCAGAAGAGAAGAGAGTGGCTCTAGACAAAATATACATTAAGATAAAAATTGTTACAATATGAAGAATATAATGATAAAAGTATCAATCCATCCTAAAACATACAAATAGGAACTTATGTGAAGCTACAACATAGCCACAAAATACATGAAGCAAAAAACAACAGCAATGAAAAGGGAAATAGATAATTAGAGAATAATAGAAGCTTCAAAAACCCACTTTCTTTTTTTTTTTAATTTTTTTTTCAACGTTTATTTATTTTTGGGACAGAGAGAGACAGAGCATGAATAGGGGGAGGGGCAGAGAGAGAGGGAGACACAGAATCGGAAACAGGCTCCAGGCTCTGAGCCATCAGCCCAGAGCCTGACGCGGGGCTCAAACTCACAGACTGCGAGATCGTGACCTGGCTGAAGTCGGCCGCTTAACCGACTGCGCCACCCAGGCGCCCCCAAAAACCCATTTTCAATAAATGATAGGCAACTAGGAATTGGAAGAACTCAAACAGCACTATAAACCAAATTGACCTAACATATCTATACAACCCTCCACCAGCAAAAACAAATACATATTCATTTCCTGTATGCCAAGAATCTTCTCCAAAACAGACCATATGCTAGGCCCAAAAGCAAACCTAAATAATGTTATAAAATTAGGAATGACAACAGAAAATTTGCAAACATGAACAAATTAAATAAGACACTCCCTAATATCCGGTAGATAAAAGAACAAGTCACAAGGAAAAGTAGAAAACACTTTGAGATGAATCAACATAAAACCACAAAACATCCAAGCTTATCAGATATAACTAAAGCTAAGTTCAGAGGAAATTTAGAGCTACAAGTGCCTATATCAAAATTAATGAAAGATCTCAGCTAAATAACTTACTAATCTATTTTTAGATAGTAGATAAAGAAGAGCAAATTAAACCCAAAGCTAGCAGAAAAAAAAGGACACATTAAAGAAGAAACAGATATAATAACTTCTAAAAAGAGACAAATCAATAAAACCAAAACTTTGCTCTTTGAAAAAAATCAATACAGTTGACAAACTTCTAGCTAGATTGACAAAGAAAAATAAGAGAGAAGCCTTAATTTATCAATCAGGGAAAAAGTATGGGACACATTACAACTGACCTTATAAAATACAAGAAGGATTATAAAAGAATACTATAAACAATTGTATACCACTAAAGTAAATAACCTAGATGAAAAGAAAAAAAAAACAAATGAAAAACCTGCAAACTATCAAAACTGACTCAATATGAAACAGAAAACAGGAATTAACCTATTACAAGTAAAAGCACTGAATTACTCATTTTATTCCTTCTTACAAAGAAACGTTCAATTTCAGATCATTTCACTATTGAATTCTAACAAACATTTGAAGAAGTAATACTAATCCTCAAAATTTTCAAGAGTAAGAGAGAACTTTTCAGTTCCTTCTATGAGACCAATATTACTTTGATAGCAAAACCAGACAAAGGCATTGTAACAAAGAGGAAAACAGACAGGCATCCTTTGGGAATACCGATACATATATTATCAACAAAATACTAGCAAAATAAATCTAGCAGCATATAAAAACATTTGTAGACCATGACCACGTGGGATTTGTCCAAGGAATATAATTTTGGTTTAACACCTTACTGAAAATTAGTCATTGCAATACACATGTTTAAGTAGAATAAATGGGAATAGAAATCCTCTCAATAGATGCAGAAAAACATTTGACAAAATCCAACACTCTTTCATTATAGAAATATTCAATAAACTAGGAATGTAAGGGAACTCTTTAATTTGATAAAGGACATCTGTGGGGGAAAAATCCACACATATAGCATTATATTTAGTGGTGAAAGACTGAAACCTTTCCTTTAAAATCAGGAATAACACAAAAATGTTCCCTCTTACCACTTCTATGAAATATTGTACTGGAATTTCCAGCCAGGAAAATTAGGCAAGAAAAGGAAATAGAAGATATTCAGATTGGAACGAAGATTTAAAACCCCCTTTATTAAGAAAAGTCATGATCTTTTATATAGAAAATTCTAAGGAATGTTCTAAGGAACACACCACACACACACACACACACACACACACACACACACACACACACACGCATCTCTTAGAACTGATAAAAATAGTTCAGCAGGTTTATAGGATACAAGATCAGTGTACAAAAATTAGTTGTATTTCTACATGCTAACAGTGTACAATCTGAAAATACAAATGAGAAAATTTCATTAAAATAGTACCAAAATGAATGAATTCCATGGTAATCTTATCGAAAAAGTTGTAAAATTTATACTGAAAACTATAAAATATTGTTGGAAGATATTTCAGAAGACCTGAGCAAACTGAAAGATATCACTTGGTTACAGATCAGAAGGCTTAATATGAAGATTACAATATTCCCTCAGCTGATCTACACATTTAAGAAAATATCTACTAACATCTCAGCTGGCTTTTTTGCAGAAATTGTCCAGATGATCACAAAATCCAAGGGTTCAGAACAGATAAAACATTCTTAAAAGTGGGGAAGAAAGTTGAAGGATTCACATCTCCCAATTTCACAACTTCTTACTCTGCAGTACCCAAGAGAGCATGGTACTGGCCTAAGAATAAACATATAAGCCAATGGAATAAAACTGAGAATCCAGAAATAATCCCTAATGTTTATGATTAGCTGATGTCAAAAAGGATGTGAAAACAATTCATGGGGATAGAAGTTTTCTCAATAAATGATACTACAAAAACTGCCCACATTCAAAGAAATGAAATTGGAGTCTTTCTTCAAACCATATTCAAAAATTTACTCAAAATGGATCATAAACAGAAACAGACGAGCTAAAATGTTTATCATACAGAAAAAAAGGAGTAAATCTTTGTGCACTTGTATTAGGCAACAGCTTCTGAAATAGGACACCAAAACACAAAAAAACAAAAGAAAAATTAATAATTTGGATTTCATCAATATTGAAACCTTTGTGCCCAAGGACATCATAAAGAAAATGAAAATTCAACCCATGGAATGGGAGAAAAAAATTTGCAAATTATATATCTAGTAGGACAATTTTATCTAAAGTATGTAAAAAGTTTTTCCATCTCAATAATAAAAAGAAAACCCAATTAAAGAAGAGATTGACAAAGAATTAGGATAGCCATTTCTCCAAAGAAAATATACAAATTGTCATTAAGTATATAAACATGTGTTCAATAGCATTGGTATTTAGATAGCACAAATCAAAACCACTCACACTCATTAAGCGGCTATCATCAAAAGGAACCTCATGACAAGCATTGGTAAGGATATGGATAAACTGACACCCTTACACATTTTGAATGGGAAAGAGAAAGTAAAATACTGCAGCTGCTTTGGAACCCATTTTGGAGGTTCCTCAAAACGTTGAACAGAATTATCATATGACCTAGCAATCCCACTACTAAATATAGTAAGAGATATGCAAGCATATGTCCAAATGAAGACATGAGTATGAATGTTCACAATAACATCATTCATAATAGGTATGATGTATAAACTACCCAAATGTCCAAAGAACTGCTGCATGGATAAATAAGGTGTGGTATCCCTATAAAAAGGAATATTTATTCAGCAATAAAAATGGTGTCTTAATACATGCTACACTGTGGGTGAACTTTGAAAACATCATGCTAAGTGAAAGAAACCAGTCATAAAAAGTCATATAAAAAGTCTCAATAAAGTTGCTTTTAAAAACGTAAATCCAAGGGCTCCTTGGTGGCTCAGTAGGTTAAGTGTCTGACTTTGGCTCAGGTCATGATCTCACGGTTTGTGAGTTCAAACCCCACATCAGGCTCTATGCTGATGGTTCAGAGCCTAGAGCCTGCTTCGGATTCTGTGTCTCCCTCTCTCTCTGCCTCTCCCCTGATCATGCTCTGTCTCTCTCTCTCTCTCTCAAAAATAAACAAACATTAAAAAAGGTAAAAAAGTAAATAAATAAAAGTAAGTAAACCCACTGGCCCCCTGTAGGGCACTAGACGAGGACAAGTGAGCACAGGCAAGCAGCTGATGTATATTTCAGGAAACTGATACCAGTTTTGCTCAGGATGGTGATGCTACAAAAGTGACGAAAATGTCAGAGCTATGAGGCTTGCTTATTAATTGGATATGCAGATGAGGGTCCCTAAATTAACCCTGATAGCACTGATATTTCTTCCTTTATGTTACTCTGACAGGCAGCAATTATATATCTATAAATATAAATATATTACTTAACCTTTAATGCATTATATGCTCATGTATAATTTCAGTGTATGAACACAAAAACAGGCATTCTTTAGATGTTGAACAAGACTTATTTTTTTTTTAATTTTTTTGGTGGGAAGATGGCGGCGTAGGAGGACGCTGGGCTCACCAGGTCCTGCAGATCGCTTAGATTCCACCCACACCTGCCTAAATAACCCAGAAAACAGCCAGAAGACTAGCAGAATGGAGTCTCCGGAGCCAAGCGCAGACGAGAGGCCCATGGAAGAAGGTAGGAAGGGTGGAGAGGCGGTGCACGCTCCACGGACTGGCAGGAGGGAGCCGGGGCGGAGGGGCGGCCCGCCGGCCGAGCAGAGCCCCCAGAGTCTGGCTGGCAAAGGCGGAGGGGTCGGATGGAGTGTGTTCCCACAGCAAGCGGGACTTGACATCTGGAAGGTTATAGGCTAACAGCTCTGCTAAGAGAATGGGAGGGCTGGAGGAAAACAGGAGGGAGAGTTGTTGAGCCCTGGATGACAGAGCTCAGCTTGGCGGGGAACAAAGGCGCTCACCAGTGCCATCTCCCTCGCCCATCCCTCAGCCAAAATCCCAAAGGGAACCGGTTCCTGCCAGGGAACTTCTTGCTCTGCGCAAACACCCAATGCTGTGCTTCTGTGGATCCATCCCTCCGGAGGGTCTGACTCCCTCCTGGTGCCACAGGGCCCCTCCCGAAGCGGATCCCCGAAGGAAAAGCAAGCTGAGCCTGCCCCTCCCGCCCCTGTGCATCGATCCACCCCAGCTAATACGCCAGATCCCCAGCACCACAAGCCTGGCAGTGTGCAAGTAACCCAGATGGGCCACACCACCCCACAGTGAATCCCGCCCCGAGGAGAGGGGACGAGAAGGCACACACCAGTCTGACTGTGGCCCCAGAGGTGGGTTGGGGGCAGACATCAGGTCTGACTGTGGCCCCACCAACCAATGCAAGTTATTAAAGACAGCACAGGGGAAGTGCCCTGTAGTTCTGCACCACTCCAGGGACTATCCAAAATGACAAAACAGAAGAATTCCCCTCAAAAGAATATCCCCTCCTATCCAGGAGATAACGACAGCTAACGAACTGATCAAAAAGGATTTAAACAATATAACAGAAAGTGAATTTAGAATAATAGTCATAAAATTAGTTGCTGGGCTTGAAAACAGTATAGAGGACAGCAGAGAATCTCTTGTTACAGAGATCAAGGGACTAAGGAACAGCCAGGAGGAGCTAAAAAATGCTATCAATGAGCTGCAAAATAAAATGGAGATGATCACGGCTTGGATTAAAGAGGCAGAGGAGAGAATAGGTGAACTAGAAGATAAAATTATGGAAAAAGAAGAAGCTGAGAAAAAGAGAGATAAAAAAATCCAGGAGTATGAGGGGAAAATTAGAGAACTAAGTGATGCACTAAAGAGAAATAATCTACACGTGATTGGTATTCCAGAGGAGGAAGAGAGAAGGAAAGGTGCTGAAGGGGTACTTGAAGACATAATAGCTGAGAACTTCCTGGATCTGGGGAAGGAAAAAGGCATTGAAATCCAAGAGGCACAGAGAACTCCCTTCAGACATAACTTGAATCGATCTTCTGCATGACATATCATAGTGAAACTGGCAAAATACAAGGATAAAGAGAAAATTCTGAAAGCAGCTAGGGATAAACGTGCTCTAACTTATAAAGGGAGACCTATAAGACTCGTGACGGATCTCTCTACTGAAACTTGGCAGACCAGAAAGGAATGGCAGGAGATCTTCAATGTGATCAACAGAAAAAATATGCAGCTGAGAATCCTTTATCCAGCAAGTCTGTCATTTAGAATAGAAGGAGAGATAAAGGTCTTCCGAAACAAACAAAAACTGAAGGAATTGGTCACCACTAAACCAGCCCTACAAGAGATCCTAAGGGGGATCCTGTGAGACAAAGTACCAGAGACATTGCTACAAGCATGAAACCGACAGATGTCACAATGACTCTAAACCCGTATCTTTCTATAATAACACTGAATGTAAATGGACTAAATGCACCAACCAAAAGACATAGGGTATCAGAATGGATAAAAAAACAAGACCCATCTATTTGCTATCTACAAGAGACTCATTTTAGACCTGAGGACACCTTCAGATTGAAAGTGAGGGGATGGAGAACTATTTATCATGCTACTGGAAGTCAAAAGAAAGCTGGAGTATCCATATTTACATCAGACAAACTAGACTTTAAATTAAAGGCTGTAACAAGAGATGAAGAAGGGCATTATATAATAATTACAGGGTCTATCCATCAAGAAGAACTAACAATTATAAATGTCTATTTGCCAAATACAGGAGCCCCCAAATATATAAAACAATTACTCACAAACACAAGCAACCTTATTGACAAGAATGTGGTAATTGCAGGGGACTTTAATACCCCACTTACAACAATGGATAGATCATCTAGACACATGGTCAATAAAGAAACAAGGGCCCTGAATGAGACATTGGATCAGATGGACTTGACAGATATATTTAGAACTCTGCATCCCAAAGCAACAGAATATACTTTCTTCTCGAGTGCACATGGAACATTCTCCAAGATAGATCATATACTGAGTCACAAAACAGCCCTTAATAAGTATACAAGAATTGAGATCATACCATGCATACTTTTGGACCACAATGCTATGAAGCTTGAAATCAACCACAGGAAAAAGTCTGGAAAACCTCCAAAAGCATGGAGGTTAAAGAACACCATACTAAAGAATGAGTGGGTCAACCAGGCAATTAGAGAAGAAATTAAAAAATATATGGAAACAAACGAAAATGAAAATACAACAATCCAAATGCTTTGGGATGCAGTGAAGGCAGTCCTGAGATAATTTTTTTAAATATGTATTTATTGTTGGGAGAGAGAGACAGAGCATGACAGGGGAGGGGCAGAGAGGGACACAGAGTTGGAAGCAGGCTCCAGGCTCTGAGCTGTCAGCACAGAACCTGATGCGGGGCTCAAACCCACGAACAGCAAGATCATGACCTGAGCAAAAGTCAGATGCTTAATCGACTGAGCCAGCCAGGCACCCCAAGATGTTGAACAATATTTAAAAGAACACATTATGTTTCTATTTTCCTTGCAAAACATCAATGCATATTTATTTGAGTCACAAAAAGTTATAATTTTGTTATATCAAAAAAGAGACAGGGTGCCTGGGTGGCTCAGTTGGTGAAGGTCTGATCATGATCTCACAGTTTGTGGGTTCGAACCCCGGTTGGGCTCTGTGCTGACAGATCAGAGCCTGGAGCCTGATATGGATTCTGTGTCTCCCTCTCTCTCTGTTCCTCCCCCACTCGCACTCTGTCTCTGTCTCTCTCTCTCTCAGAAATAAATAAACATTTAAAAAATTTAAAAAGAGACATACAGGATGGAATATTATTTTGCCATTAAAAAAGAAGGAAATCTTACCATTTGCAACAACAGGGATGGTGCTTGACCCTAAAGGGCATTATGCCAATTGAAATACTTCAGACAGAAAAAAGACAAATACCTTTGACCTCACTTACATGTGAAATCTAAACAACAACAGCAACAATCAAACTCACAGATCCAGAGAACAGACTGACAGCAGAGGTGGGGGTACAGAGTGGGTGAAATGGGCAAAGGTGGTCAAAAGGTAAAAACTTCCAGCTATAAAATAAATAAATCCTGGGAACGTAATGTACAGCATGTAACTATAGTTAAAAATATTGTGTATTGTATATTTGAAAGCTTCTGAGACAACAGATCTTAAAACTTCTAACAAGGAAAAAAAAAAGCATAAACCTGAGTGGTAACAGGTGTTAACTAGATGTATTGTGAGCACTTCACAATATATACATATATCAAAGCATTATGTTGTACACCTGAATGTAACATAGTGTTATAAGTCAATTATATCTCAATCAGAAAAAGAGGTATTAGGACACATCCTAAGCATTACTGACTGAAACAAGGGAAGGTTATACTTTTTTCAAAAGTATCTATAAAAGGTGGTATTACTGACAGCAGGTCAACTTTTCTGTTAAATGACATTCTATGACAAACGTGCAAAGAAAACTCTTTGTGCTGATGTCATCTCCAGGAAATTCCAACCATCCCCCACCCCTGAGGTGGCTCTTAGCCACATGTCATCAGCTACACGTTAACTCTGAAAAATCCTTCATTCCACTTGTGATACTCATTTCAAAGAAAGATGAATGGGGAACCGAAACAGAAACGAAAACATCTACTATGACAGGCACCAGATGCTATAAAGTGCGGCATAAGCATGGGACAAAAGTACGGAATTTCAGTCAGGGAATAAAGTACAGTAAATTGCCTAGCTAGAACATCAGAATGGCACAGATTGTGCTTCCTCTCTCGTAATCAGCAGATGATTAAGGAGCATGGTTTCATCAAAACTTCTTGCAAAAAAATCAACAAACTGGTATGTTTTTCTAGTTGCCGTAAGAGTGGTTTATCTTCTTAATTGTAATTGGTTAAAAGTCTCAATCATCAAAGCATATTGAATATACTAATGAAGACGTATTCCTCTTTGGTCAGTTACGATGGTATTCAGAGAGGAAAAAAAGAATAACAGTTAGCAATATCAACTATGTAAACCAAATGGAGATTCTGTACAGTACTACTTTTTCAACTTCAAAATGTTGTGATTATTATCTATCTTGTAAATTTCTCTGGCAGAAGACATTTTAAGAAATAAGACCTGATGGAAGAACCAAAGGGTAAGGCTCAGACTGATTCTCTCTCTCTTTCTCTCTCTCTCTCTCTCTCTCTCTCTCTCTCACTCTTTCTCTCTCTCTCTCTCTCTCTCTCTCTCTCACTCACTCTCTCACACACACACCCAATAATAATAATAAATAATAGTAATAATAATAATTTTAAAAAGATAAATCATGGATCAGTTTCTATATATCAGAAACTATATTGAGGTTTGGATTAAGAATAGCCAATACAGGGCTCCTGGGTGGCTCAGTCAGTTAAGCGTCCGACTTCGCCTTGGGTCATGATCTCGTGGTCTGTGAGTTCAAGCTCCACATTGTGTCTCCCTCTCACTCTGTCCCTCCCCTACTCATGCCCTGTCTCTATTACTCTCAAAAATAAATAAAAAACATAATTTTTTTTTAAAGAATAGCCAATACAACAAAGAAACAGAGAGTCTAGTGGGAGAGCTTAATCCATAGACAAATATATGTTGATGCTAGAGATATGCTCAGAAAGTTACACAAAGGGTGCTGAGCGCCCACCCTCTCAGGAGTGATGGTTGTCAGGTAAGAATGTCTCGAGAAGGAGACAGCTCAGCCAAACTGTCCATTAATGAGTAGTAGTTACCTTTAAAGAAGATGAAAATTATGGAAAGGGCATTTCATGAAGTGAAAATAATACAAACCAAAGTAGAAAGCTGAGCAGTAGTGAAGAGAGAAATTACCACCAACCCAGGACATGCCATGAGGCAGAGAACAGTACAGGCAGTAAAAGTTGTATCAATTCATGCTCCCAGAGTTATATACAGTCGCATAACTGAAGTCCTTTTCCCAACATTGCCTGGAATTACTATGGTGCCTGGGAAAACTTTGAAATCTTTCTGGGATGACATCTAACCTTTCTTTCAAATCCCCAATGACTGAACCGCAAATCACATGAAAGTGGCCATCTTGGCCCTGCCACAACCATCGTGAGTCAACCTGCAAACTGCCTTAACAAGCAACAGAGACCCAGACTGTCATCAGGCCACCAAGAGTTCTGAATATGCTAGTTTATGAGATTTAGAAATAACTTTTTGATTTTCACTTTCAAAAAACTAAAATCTCTGTAAGTGAACAGATCATCTCATCTCATTTTCAGTTGTTTAAGCTCAGTATTCAGACTCTGTCTTCACTGAATACCTTCATTCTGCTTAGCGCTCTGTGTCCGTGTGGACCTGCCTCAGTCCTAGAACATGAAACATTTGAATCTGATTTACCTCAGGACAGCGGACTCAGGATTTTGCAAATATATATCACTTCAGGGTCTCCAAGGATTCATATGTAGTCAATCCATTAATCTGGAAGATTTAGCTGAGGTCAGTCTTTTACATAATTTCTGCAAATAAAACCATTGTTGCTGCTCTTCATTCTTTTCAGATAAAGACATGAACTAATTTCTCAAATGTACGGAGTTCCAGCCATATGTCAGATTCTGTTCTTGGTGTATGGAGTACATCTGTGAACAACATGGATAAAAACATCCACCCTCTTTAGCTAATATTCCAGTGGAAAGGGGGAGGCAGAAGCAGAAAATAAGCAAGGGGATTTGTAACAAAATATTTTTTAATATTATGCTGTTTTGTGGCTGACAGCCATACAGTGAAAACATATCTCCATTTGATTCTTTTTATATGGGTCCTGCCCATCACACCTTGCCCAGAAAATTATAGTTTTGCCAACTTGCAGTTTATCTTTTTGTTGGCATCCCTTGTGAGAGAGGTTGTAATTTCTTTTTTCTCTGCCTCCACAGTATAAGCCAATGTAATCGTGTATATAAGAAGCCTTTGAAAACCATAAATAAGTATAAAGAATCTAGGGGCAGCTGAGTGGCTCAGTCAGTTAAGCGTCTGGCTCTTGATTTCGGCTCAGGTCAGGATCTCATGGTTCGTGGGCTCGAGCCCCCCATCGGGCTCTGTGCAGGTGGTGTCAGAGCCTGGCTGGGGTTCTCTCCCTTCCTCTCTCTCTACCCCTCCTCTGGTCACCTGCTCTTAAACATTTTTTAATCTAGTATCAATTTTTCTATTATTTTAATAATCTTATAAAACATGTATTCTCTGTATTCCTAATTCCTTCAGGCTATGTCCAAACTCCTCAGCAAAATCACAGTCCCATTCTAATGACACTGTTTGTCTCATTCTTCTCTACTCTTGGTTCTCATCACATTGGAGTACCCAGAATGATCTGACCATGATAGCTCCATCCTTGGCTCATTTCTGTACCTATAATTGAACATCCTATGTTGGCTGCTGCTGAATTTTCAAGAGTCCAATTGTAATTTTCTATGGGAAATAGGTTTTCATTTTCCTCCCACAACATTAGTTGATCATTCCATACTATGCCAACAACATTTAAAACTGTGTATTTTTTTTAACTTTCTCTTTACCTCACACACCCACATCGTAATCAATGAGCAAAACACAAAGTCCACCTACTTCTCATCTTCACGATTACGTAAGCCCTGTTCTGTTTTGCTTGGACACCTGTAACAGTCTCCCTGCTGTTTTCTCTTGGCATCATGCGTACATCCTCCACCAGCTACCAGAATCATCTCTGTAAAATGTAAACCAATCATTTCATCCCTAGCTTAAAGTCTTTAGCCTCCACTTGAAACTGGGTTAAAACCTTTGATTTTAAAGCTATTCCTGACATGTTTCCTGTGTACCACACCTCCCCCCACACACACACACATTTTATCTCACCATTACCTGTTCTGCCTCAGCCATACTGGACTTGTTGACCTTCCTTAAAGACACTGAGTTTATGCTTTTTCTTTGTAATGTTTATTTTAATTTTGAGAGAGAGAGAGAGAGAGAGAGAGCAAGCAGGGGGAGGGGAGAGAGAGGGAGCCAGAACCCCAAGCAATCTTCACTCATTCCTCGCAGAGCCTGATGTGGGGCTTTAACTCACAAACTGTGAGACCATAACCTGAGCCGAAACCAAGAGTTAGTCCTACACTTAACTAATTGAGCCACCCAGGTGCCTGACACTGAGGTTACTCTTGCTGTCAGACCTTTGCACTAACTAAAGCTTCTGTTGGGTTGCCCTTCTTTTTTGTTGTGTGTTTGTCTACTTGTTTTTGTTGTTTTTTAAATTGTTTAAAATGTTTATCTATTTTTGAGAGAGAGAGATGGACATAGCGTGACCAGGGGAGGGGCAGAGAGACAGGGAGATAAAGAATCCGAAGCAGACTCCAGGTTCTGAACTGTCAGCACAGAGCCCGATGTGGGGCTGGAACCCGCAAACTGTGAGATCATGACCTGAGCCAGAGTCGGATGCTCAACCGACTGAGCCACCCAGGTGCCTCAACTTATTTTTGAGAGAGAGAAAGAGAGAGAGAGAGCGAGCGCAGGGGAGGGGCTGAGAGGGAGGGAGACATAGAATCCGAAGCAGGCTCCAGGCTCTGAGCTGTCAGCACAGAGTGTGACACGGGGTTCGAACCCATGAACCGTGAGACCGTGACCTGATCCAAAGTCAGATGCCTAACCGACTGAGCCACCCAGGTGCCCGTCTGTTTGTTTCTTAAGATATTCTTCTCACTGATAGTTACTTGGCAAGCTCCTTTTGTCATTCAGGGATCAGGCAAAGCACTGTCTCCAGAAAGATGCCTTCCAAAACACATGATCTCATTTCTCACACTTTAAAATGTACTTCTATTTGCTTATCTATTTCCTTACACTAGAATATAAACCCAGGAGAGAAGGTCTTTCTCGGCCTTGTTCACTGCCGCATCCCCAGTGTTTTGAATGATGCCTGACATGGGAGGAACTCAATACATGTTCTGGTGAATGAATGGATATAGTTATTTATTTATACAGCCCTGTCTCCTGTGTTTCCATCTTCATAGCCCAGCTTTATGCACAGGATCTGGGATGCAGTAAGATTTCAAATATTTCTCAGATAAATATCCATATAAACTTACTGCTCATGAGAGAAAAAGCAGTGTATCATTTACCAGTGTTATACCAATAACAGCAGACTCATGCAAATAATTTCAAATACTTTTTTAAAAAATGATAATTTGTAGCTTACCCTTCCCCCATTCATAAATAAAGTATTACATAAAAATAAGTAATTTACCATTCATGGCTCACTCTTGAGCTAAATGACGTATAAATATTTCATGTCCCTAGGCTAGGATAACACAATTTGCTCATTGGCATGAGGATAAGGCATTTGGGGCAGCTACTTTAGGAGGCATGATCTCCACATCTTTCTGCTTCATTTGCTCTGATTTTCTGTGATTCCTAAGTTTTCTTTTCCCTATGACCTTGGAATGACATTCATGTGAAAAAGAGTCAGGTGGATTTAAGAGTGAAATCCATGGCCTTGATATTAAGAGGAAGATAGCTGTCTCAGAAGAGAGTACAGTTCATGCTATTTATGGTACCAGGTTAATCTCATTTGTGAGCATGGTAGCTATGAATGAATATGAGAATGACAGAAACGTTAAGTTGTAGCACCAGAAGCTTCATCGAAAGACCAAGTCAGAATTTTCATCATTTGGTTATATTTTATTAAAAACAATTTTGAGGCGAATGTCGTTTACTAAGATTTACATCATCAAAATACGGCCTTCTAAGGGTTCCTCGAAAACATCTCTTTACTGAACCTTCCAAAGCTGAAGTGAAACAATTATATAAAAATAAGTACAGGTCAAAATTCTACATTAAAAGGGATAATTTAATGGCTATACACAATCCAATTTCATCCCAAGCTTATTATTTGAGTTTTTGTCTCTAGAATTGACTTTTCTTTTTGTTACTGTGCAAGTGAATAGGACTCTCATTGGAATTTATGTCCAGGATGCCCCATAATTCCCACAGGTAATAATGGAAAAATAAATCACTTTACTTCACAATGTGCCTATGAAGCTTTTGTATTGATGCTTAAATCAAATTAAAGTAAGGTCACAGAGATACCTGACTCTCCTAGCATTGGGGGAAAAAAAGGGCAAGGGAGATTGAAACAGACTGCAAATATTTTACAATATTAAGACTTGATGAAATAGATCCAGCATTTAATGATGACTCCCAATCGTTTTCTCAGTCTATAAGCCTGTATTGTAATAATGTCGATTATTCGCTCTGGGAAGTTATCTGGTTTCACGTTAATGTCTACTTGATATCGTGATTTACTTTTTTGGGGATCCTAATTGAGCTCCTAAATTTTGTGTGATCTGCCTTTCACTGGTTAAAAAGACAGTGTCCTTTTGCCGCAAACACTATTTCAATAAATCAGTAACAGTTCAGATGAAGGGAAAAGAGGATTACTCTAAATCTCTTCTACCATTTTTCATAAATACATCTTTGGATACTTATATGTGAATGTACAAGAAACCTAAGTTTTAATTGGCACAGAATTGTGGACAATGTCATGCCTACAATGTATTCAGCACCTTATTGGTGATGTACACAAACAAATTAATGATAAGTTCTTGCCAAAAGAATTTAAAGTTGAGCACATTAAACATTCTAAGAATTGAAACAGCTTCAGCAAACTTGTAAAAGGAAATAGATCAGAGAAATAAAATAAAAACAAACTCCAAAACCTTCTGCATTTTTAAAGGAATAGGTTGCTCCACCCAGAGAGACATACTTTGTAACACAGTCAGGAGATGATTTGCATATGTCTTTTATGCATCCATTGATAAAAATAAAAGATATTGATTATGGAAGTGGAAAAATCCACATTAGAGTGTACTTCTGGTCTTTTCTCTCAGAGAAGAGGGATGGGCTAAGTGAGAATACAACTGCTGAATATCAATCAATCACTTAATCAATCAGCCAATCAATCCTTCTAGTTTTTATACATGCCCTAAGAATTAAGCAGTAGGTTAGCAACTCACGCATAAATTGGGTATGATTTCAATTCCTGAAGATGAACCGCATGATCAGTAAAACAGTTCTGAGTTGTAACCGTGCTCTGACCGTGATGAGCTATGTAACTAAGTGAATCAATGCATTGTCATCTCCATTCCCAAAGGAGAGGATTAACTACTTATTTTAAAAGTATCTTTCAACAGCAGAATGGCAAAATATGTGGGTTAATTTCTCCTCTCCTTTGATTCCCAACACACTAGCAATTATCAAAGTAAACAGTAGTGCAACATTATAGATTTGAAGGAAATCTGAAATAATTTGCATGGCTCAGGTCATGATACTAGTTAGTGAGACAAATGCAGGGCACTGAGTCCCCTAAATTTTAGTTAGATGGCTTTACGCCACACTAAAGTGTAAGAATTGGAATTTTTTGCCAGATGCAGTTAGTGCATTTAGTGTATTTAACTGCTTATGAAAGTACCATGATATCTATGACTGGATTATTTTCTTTTTTAATTTTTTTAATATTTATTTTTGAAAGAGAGCGAGTGGGGGACGAGTAGAGACAGAGAGGGAGGGAGACAAACAGAGAATTTTAAGCAGGCTCCAGCTGTAAGCACAAAGCCCGACATGGGGCTCGAATCCAGGAGCCCATGAGATCATGACCTGAGCCAAAGTCAGATGCAACCGACTGAGCCACCCAGGTGCCCAAGTGGTTTCTCTTCTTAATAAAATATATAACACTTTAAAAACTAGTCACACATTCGATTTGGTGATTACAAATAAGTGATCGGTTAGGAGAAGTAATGAAACTAATTTTCTGAAACAGAACTCACAAATTATTCTGAAGATTTGGTCTTTTCAATTAACCCAAGAGAACATGCCAAAAGTAAGTATTTTAAATAAAGAAGGCATTCCTGGAGGATAACTTCACAACAGGAATAATGTAAAGACCCTCATTCACTTATAAGAAGATAGAACAGATTGCCAGATTGCCTAATTTAGAGCCTTGTCTCTCTCACATCCAATGTGTGACAGATTTTGGAGATGTTACTTATCTTCTCTGTATCTCAGGTTCCCCAATAGTAAAATGGAGAAAGTAATGATGTGACCTCATATGAGTAGTGACTTGTGCTTTGTTAAAATTCAATAGTGGTATATTTATTAATATGTAAATCCTGTAACATTTTCTAGTATGAAAACATGTTTATCGTGTTCTCTATAATAATTTATTTCTCTGTTAGTTTGCTTGGGGTGACATAGCAAAGTAACATAGACTTGGTGACTTAAATAAGGGGAATTTATTTCTGAGAGTTCTGAAGGCTAGGCAATCCAAGATCAAGGCACCAGTATAGTCTGTTTCCGATGACAGCTCTCTCTGTGGCTTATAGGTGACTACCTTCTCCCTGTGTGTTCACATGGAGGGGAGACAAAGAGATCTGGTCTTTCCTCCTCTTCTTTCATAAGGACAGCAGTTCTTTTGGATTAAATCCTTACCTTGGTGACCTTATTTAACCTTAAATACCTCTTAAAGGCTCTGTCTCCAAAGATAGTCAAATTGGGAGTTAGGGCTTCAACATATGAATTTGTGAGAGTCATAATTTAGCAAATATCAGTTCCTACCAAATTTTCTAATGCTGATGTTACTATTTTCTATTATAATTACCATATTTATTCGTCAATTAATTCTAACAGATATTCGATCAAATTTCATTCCTAGGCAACCCCTGAACTTAAATTTCTATGGAAGGTCTCACTTCATATTGTCTTACAAGTGCTTCCTTTCTTCTAAGTTGAAAATGAGCCAATATTAATGTAAGTGTATGCATGTTTAACAATAGACTTTGCTTTAAGTACATCGGAATCTCTGATTAATCCACATTTTGAAAGCTCATTTCTAACTCTGAATTCTTAATTAACGTTTGTGAATTGTCGGTAATTTACTTTACAATAGTTTGTAGTGGTTCTTAGGCTTATTTGACTTTCCACCATAATATAGAAACAGAGAATGAATTTTGACAAACATTGATACAAGTAGCTCTTTTTGGTTTCAGTGCAACTGTTCACCTAAAATATGGAATTTGGTGTCAGAAATACCAGTGAAACAGTTGACCTTTGATTACATATGAATTGGCTAATTATAATATGTCACTAATCTCTGTAGCCCAGGTAAACACAAATTTTCCTAGATAAATGGAGTTACTTCACAAACTGAAGTTTAATTAGCTCACCACATACGCTTGCCTCCAGCACTTCTGGTCCCTTAGAAATATGGACACTCTCCACCAGGTATCCCTGGGCATTACGAAGTAGACACATCTAACTCAAGTACCGCGATTCTTCACCCCATGATCTCCTTAGCTGTTTTTTCCCCATCACATTCAGAGTCCTTCTGATTCATGGAGTACAGCTCTGACATCTTCCTCAAGACTACACAGCAATGTCTACTGCAGTGATTTCCTACATAGTGAGTAGGTAAATTCCTTTTTATACATATTTTTTAAGTTTATTTAAGAGAGAGAGAGAAAGAGAGGAGAATGTGGGGAGGGGCAGAGAGGGAGGAAGAGAGAGAGAATCCCAAGCAGGCTCTGCAGTGTAAGCACGGGGCATGACATGGGGCTCAAACTCACAAACTGTGAGATCATGACCTGAGCCAAAACCAAGAGTCGGACATTTAACTGACTGAGCCATTCAGGCGCCCCTGAGTAGATAAATGCCTATACGTTTTCTGGTCAGCTCCTACCTTACGACTCACACAGGTACCAAAGGGGCTGGGTACCGGAGCCAACTACTAGCAACTACGTTCTGCCCCAGTGACTAGGGTTTCATACTCTCTTGAGCTCATTGTTTTGGATTTAGGAAAATATGGCTGTATTTTCTTCTAGAAGATCCCTTGGGCTCCTCCCAGTGCCTTTTGACAACACTTCCTACCAGTTTTTCACACATGATCAGGAGTAACTGAAACCTGGCAGTTTAATTTCATTTTATGTTGATACAGGCAAGACTGTATGATTTTGACCAAACACGATGTCCAAGGTATTCAGAGGCAATGTCTGTCAGTTGGAGCTGCTTTTTGAGGGGCTTATTTGACCCACCATTTCAGTGCAGGGTCCACTGTTCATGCAACAGGAAAAGCTAAGTTCCGACAACTATCTTTTACTCTTCCAAGAATTACATAATGTATCCACGATAGTTTCCTCACTTTATTATTTTTTTTTAATTTTTTTCAACGTTTTTTATTTATTTTTGGGACAGAGAGAGACAGAGCATGAACGGGGAGGGGCAGAGAGAGAGGGAGACACAGAATGGGAAACAGGCTCCAGGCTCCGAGCCGTCAGCCCACAGCCTGACGCGGGGCTCGAACTCACGGACCACGAGATCGTGACCTGGCTGAAGTCGGACGCTTAACCGACTGCGCCACCCAGGCGCCCCATTTTCCTCACTTTAAAATGAGAACTTTTTCCTGCCAATTACTTTATGTTAACAACAACAACAACAAAAACCTATGAATCAGAAAAAGAAAGACAAACGTGAAAATACTGGGACTTGGGCTGTACATACATTATTCAAAGGAAGGCCAGTTATGAAAATAGGACATTTTTTAATCTCTAAAGTGGAAAATTTACCCAATGATGAAGCTCTCCGTAGAACGATAATACAAAACCAGACAATGAAGGACAATGAAATAAGAGATTATAGCAGAAGCTAACAGCTAAAATAAGAACTGAGGTCTTAGAAATGAAGTCCTCACAATAAAAACATTAACTACCTTTTATTAACTGCTGAAAATGGATCAGGCACTCTGCCAGACTTCTGAGTACAATATCTCCAGTGTTTACAACAACCATTATTATGAATAGGCTTTCTTACTTTTCCTTTATAGATGAACTGACTGAGTCAATGAAAGGTTAGGTGATCACCCGAGGGTAGGAGAATTCTCACTCAGATGGATGTTTTCCTTTGCCAGTGACAATTTTCTTTCCATGCACTGTGTTGAAGAGTAAAGAAAGTCATATTTCTTTACATAATAACCCAAATAGGGCAGCAGGAAAAAAAGGATGAGGAGTAGCAGCAATATAGAGTTGAGTTTTATTTCTGTGTCATTTCGCATCGTGAAAACTTACGATCTCACAGGTAAGATCCACCATATGGCATTTAGGTAATTCGACCTCTGCATAATATGTTATTATCTTTCTCAAACAGATTTAAAAAAAAAAACCTTAAAGTTTCTTTGAAAACAATATGACAATGTCAAAATGTAAAGAGTATATATCTTATAAATTAATGATGGTACAAGTTTGCTAAAATCACTTTGGAAAACATTTTTTGGCATGGCCTAGTCAAACTAAAGAGGAATCATGATAAAATCCAGACATCCATTCCAAGAGAACCTCAATTCTCACCGGAACATGCATGAATATTTATCGCAGCACTGTTTTAATGTATAAATAAAAGTTATATACATACACACGCCAAGTAGAAATGCTATATTTATATTCCTTTGATCCATTTTAGTGCATATATACATATACACATATATATGTGTGTGTGTCTGTACATAAGTATCAAGGCAATGTGTACAAAATTAAATTATAAAAAATACTCTTAGTATGCCTCCACTTATATAAATATTAAAACAAGTAAAAAAATAAACAAAATAAAAAATATATTGCATAGTGATGTTTACACCTAAATGAAAAATTATAAAGAAATGCTAGAGAATTATTCATAAAACATTTAGCATTAATGGTTGCCACTGAAGGGGGACAGGAAATCAAAGTCATTCTGAGGTAGCACCCAGGAGCCTTCAAGGGGAGGGTTTATATTCTGTCTTAAGCTTGGTGCTGGCTATATGCTTGTTCCTTTTACTAAGTTGTTGTTGTTGTTGTTGTTGTTGTTAGGTATACATAACAATATATAGTTTGGTTTTGCTTTGTGTTTTAAATCAATGAATATCCTCTTTATTTGTTTTGAGAGACAGAAAGAGAACAAGTGAGGAAGGGGCAGAGAGAGGGAGTGACAGAATCCCAACCAGGCTCCCTGCTGCCAGCGCAGAACCCAACGCAGGGCTCAAACTCATAAACCAAGAGGTCATGACCCGAGCCATTGGACACTCAATGAACTGATGCATCCAGGCATTCCTCTGGTATTTTTTTTTAACTTTATTTATTTATTTTTGAGAGAGAGAGAGAGAGAGAGAGAGAGAGAGAGAGAGAGAGAGAAAGAGAACACAAGCAGTTGAGGGGTGGGGGAGGGGGGTAGAACCCAAAGCAGGCTCCATATCATCAGCACAGCGCCCAGTGTGGGGCTCGAACTCATGAACTGTGAGATCATGACCTGAGATGAAATCAAGAGTTGGGCACTTAACCAACTGAGACACCCAGGTGCCCCAACAATGTCTAGATTTTTAATGCATATTTCGTGATAGCA
The DNA here is from genome assembly GCF_022837055.1 of Prionailurus viverrinus. Lineage (NCBI taxonomy): Eukaryota > Metazoa > Chordata > Mammalia > Carnivora > Felidae > Prionailurus > Prionailurus viverrinus. The sequence goes on along the minus strand of NC_062561.1, from coordinate 222,598,590 downwards.
TTGTATAAACAAACAAGAAAGCAGTCCTTGGGAATACTACAGACATTTAAAACTGGAAACTTTGAACAATCATAGTGCCCTTTATATGGGCAACTGCTTATCAGTTCCTTACTCCTTTAGAATTGTTCTTTGCACACAAAATCATATGTATACATGTTGAAAAGAATAACCACAAGGATAACATAATTGCTGCAGGCATTCAGAAGTTAGAGGGAAAGAAAGATTCTGCTCATTAAGCTCTACCAGGACGGTTCATGCACGTTAACCTCTTTCATCTTGTGCCCTCCACTCATGCGCAAGAGATAACAAGTATGAGATGATCTGGGGCATAAACCATCCCTCTCTGCATGCTATCCATCACAGAGCCACTTTCAACATCCATATCAGAAGTTACTGAGAAGGGAAATGTCAGGTCCTTATCAGCCACTGAAAGTAGGTTACAAGCAGAACTGAAATTGTGATGATAGCCTATTTGAGTGGGCATCTCCCTACCAGTTGGTGGGTCTTTCCTGGAAACAGATAAGAAGAGGTCACTGCTAATATCCACATTGCCTGTTTTTATTGTTATTATTACAATTGATACCTGTATTTAGTAGATTTCCCTATTGAATATCAAAACAAGTCTTTCTAGATGAGAAAACTGTAATTACAAGACACCTTGCTCAGAGTATAGTGAGACTTAGTCCCTTTACATCTTCAGGTACCACCACACCCAAAAGACAGAAAAACCTTAGTTTGTGAGCATAATTTGTTCCAGAAACATGCTTGTAATCCAAAGCACTTGTATATCATGCAAATTTTCTCATAAGAAATAATGGAAACTCAAATGATTCATTCCACACCCCAAAAATACACATATAAAAATGATGACAGTACTGTAATATATACAAAATAATAAAGGAGATACAAAATAGAAAGAAAAATAACAAATTCACCTGCACTTATCTTTGAAAATCTTCGTGGCTGGTGTGAGGGAGACAAGAGAGGGGAGGGTTATTGTGTAGGACGACTTTCACTATCACTAACTGAATCACTGCTATCTGTTGGCTCAATGGGGTCTTTTGCTTTTTGTGCAGGTTTAACAAGGAACCTATCCAATGACACTTGCTTTTGCCTCCTTTTCATAATTTCAGAGGAGGGTGACATTGGATTGAAGATCACTCACAATCACGTAGCGAGAGAGAGAGACAGAGAGAACTATGGGTTCATTTGTGATCATGTGACATTTGATGTCACGTACTACTCATATTGCAAGACACTGCTCATTTGCCAACTTAAGATTTATTATAATTGGGGCGCCTGAGTGGCTCAGTCGGTTAAGCGGCCGACTTCGGCTCAGGTCACGATCTCACGGTCCGTGAGTTCGAGCCCCGCGTCGGGCTCTGTGCTGACAGCTCGGAGCCTGGAGCCTGTTTCAGATTCTGTGTCTCCCTCTCTCTGACCCTCCCCCGTTCATGCTCTGTCTCTCTCTGTCTCAAAAACAAATAAATGTTTAAAAAAATGTATTAGAATTCTTTGCTTGTCCTGTGGAACACTCGCAGAACAAGTTACTCGCAATCCAAGGTTTTACTGTGGTTTTAAAAGATTATAGAGAAGGCCATGGCTTTGAAAGCCATCTCACTCTAAGCAAAAGCCACAACTAGCTTAACTCTTTCAAACTTTAACTTAATAGCTATCTTCTCAGCCTTCCCTGGCAACTCTATCAAAAAATGCATACTGCATTTCCACACTCAAAACCCACAGTCTTGTTGTGACTTCTCTGCTTTAGTTTTCTCCTATTAATAGACCCAATTGCTCTGTGGCCCAGGATTCCTTTTGGGAGCAAATCAAATGTTCTAAAACTGGTTGTGAGCACAGATGCACAAATTTGTGAATATTCTAAACACCACTGAGTAGTATACTTTTAAGTAGTACATTTAAAATTTGAATGAATCATATGGTATGTGAATTCTATCTCAAAAAAAAAAACTTTCACAAATATGAAGGAATAAATCTTTCCAAGGTCTAAGTTCCACGTTTTGAAGATCATAGGGAAGTTCTCTCTGTGATGCTGAAGCATCAGTGTCTCAGTCTGCGCTGCTATAAGAAAATATAATTACATGGGTAGCTTAAACAACAAACATTTCTTACAGTTCTGGAGTCTGGAAAGTCTAAGATCAAATCACAAGCAGATCTAGGGTCTGGTGAGAACACTCCTCCTGGTTTCTCCATGTATCCTCATGTGGTGGAAGGAGAGAAGAGTATCAAACTCTCTACTGTCTCTTCTAATAATGGCAGTGATCCCATCATGAGGCCCTCACTCTCATGATCTATTACCCCCCAAAGTCCTCTTTCTACATACAATCACATTGGGAATCGGGGTTTCAACACATACATTTTGGGTGATAAAAACATCAGTCCAAAATAGTAATGGCAATTACAATTTTAAAAACTAAACTCAAGTAGAGTTTAACTTATACCACTGAAGGTAAGATACACTCTAAAAGTGGCAGAGGATTAATCCAAGCTCCAAATTATTGTTGAATACTTCCAGGATGAAGTCCAGATACACAGAAACCATGAAATAGGGAACGACTAAAATATGAAGTATGGTCAAAGTAATAAAGACAAGATGTAGCAGATATTCTGAGATAAAGACAGTAACAATGTAACAACAGAGTGAGGATTTAATTTAGATGGAGTAGATGAGTGAGTTCATTATGTAAATGGTCTCCTGAACTGCACTTAAGAGATGATATAATAATAACATATAACCACAGAGCACAGTGGTAATCAGCACTAGTGTTTGTTCCAGAGTTAAAATTACATATATTAAAAAGGGAGCCTCCTTCTTGACATTCTTTAGCTCACTGTTATCAAAGAGTAAGTGAGGCATATCACCAGAACTATCAGTCAAACTGAATTATGCTCTCTATAACTGGTTCTTGAATTATGAGACAGTATTTTGAGTAGCTGCATTTCAGATCAACTCCTTTTAAACAACTTCAAGTGATTCCACAAAATCTGCTTTGCCTTTTATTTCCTCTTCCCTCACTGTTTTCTAAAATTTCGTCATGTAGTAACTCCTCAAATGTGTTAAAAAAAAAGCAGTTGAAATTAACTTTTATTAGATTTAATTTTTAAACTTTGTATGTTAATTGCATAGCTATATCAAATACAGGATTTCACAGGCACAAATGAGAGTGAAAATCACATTTATATTAGTCTTTCAGACATAAAATATATGTCTGAAAATACACAGGCATTCCTCAAAAAATGTATGCGTATTCAAGAAGTAATTAGATAAACTGCTTCAGGTGGGAAAAGAAATTCTGAGGGGGACTGATAATAAAAGACAATCATCTACAGAATAACCAGTGAGAAATTTTAATCTTCCTGAGAACCATCTAGAAAATTCTGTATGTGAGAGCATTGAGACTGGTTATTAATGATAGAAAAGGTCAGGGGGAGGGTGCTGAGTGCTGTATGTTCGCTCCCCAACCCCCTGCAAAAAAAAGTAAAGTAGAACCAAATATTAGATGGAGATTTTATAGGGGGCACTAAACACGTTGCAATATGTTCACTTCCTGTAAACTCACAAATGTTTAGAAAATAGGGCTAAATTTTTAGATACTAGAACAAATGGTATATTTGTCAGATTGGTAGATTTTTTTTTCTATGTCCTATAAATAATAAATAGTGCGACCATGATCAGTGTTATTCTCTTCACCAGAGTCATGTATGCCTGTTCTTATACATATTCATTACAAATTCATGGGTCACCTTGCAGACCCATGGTTTTAAAAAACTCCTAAATATAGTCTCTAATTAATACCATCAGCCTAGAGCTCTTGATTAAGTTCCAAATTTGTATATATTCAACTACCTTTTTAACATCTTCACTGAGGTGAAAAATAGGAATTTAAAAATTAAATTTTAATTATACCACCTTCCCAACAATCCTGCTCTTCTCAAGGCCCTCCAGTGCAACTATCATTTATGTAGGACCTCTGAGTAGAAAGTCAAAACCCCAGAATTAACCCCCAGAATTCACAAATGCTGTAACAGGTCTATCAACAGGTTATATTGGCTCTACCTTTATGATAAATCCAGAATCTCCTATCATTCCCATTACTAATCCTTTTGTTCTCTATTATCATCCCTCACCTGGGACACAGTGATACTTTCTGAAAATGCTTATAATGCAGCCACTACCTCCAATGTTCTACAAAGCGGCAAGAGCCAGAATACTGTTTTAAAATGCAAGGGTGCCTGGGTGGCTCAGTCAGTTGAGCATCCGACTTCGGCTCAGGTCATGATCTCACAGCTCGATTCAAGCCCCATGTCATTCTCTGTGTTGACAGCTCAGAGCCTGGAGCCAGCTTCTGCTTCTGGGTCTCCCTCTCTCTCTGCCCCTAGCCCACTTGCATTCTGTCTCTTTCTCTCTCAAAAATAAATAAACATTAGAAAAAATTAATTAAAAAAATAAAATAAAAATGCAAATCAGATATTGTCAGAATCCTGCTTTTAATCTTTCAATAGTTTTCATAACATCCCACAGATAAAATCCAAAACTTATAACATGGTAGGTATGTGATCAGGCTGTATTTTAACCTATCCAAGCTTTTGGCTCACCTAACTCGCTATACTCCATTCTGGTCTTGCTTTTTCTTTAACATGTGTATTTACTCTCATCATATATGTCATTATGAATTAAATATATACATATATATATGTATACACACATATATGTATGTATGTATATATATATATATATATATATATATATATATATATTTAAATACAAAATCTCTTGGATACTTTCATCTATTCTTGTGGCTTGAGATATGACCAATGTATTATTTCTAAGCTTTTATTTCCATCTAATACTTCTCTTTTAACCTCCAGATTACAATATCCAATTTCTTCATAAGAAATTTCACTGGAAATCTTTTAAAATTAACTAAATTCTCTCATTTCCCCTTGTCTTGCCAAAAACTCTCTGTCTTCATTTACTAGCACCATCATTAACTATTTATGTCAGCTTTATCCAACCCATCAACCAACCGTTCATTATATTTAGACAATTTTAACTCATGAATATATCTCAATTTGCTTTATTTTTCCCAGCCTGACTGACAACACTCTGGATAATTCAGTATTCTCTCTTCCTTATATTCTAATAACAGCTTCTTCACCAATATCCCTATGTCCAGATCTGCTGTCATCCAAGCCATGCCAGTGTGATTATTCTAAACTGCAACGTACAGGCTGTTGCTTCCTTACAGAAACTTTCAATGGTCCTTCTCTATACTCACCACACCCCTAAAAATATTTAAATTATTTTTAATGTTTATTTATTTATAAATATTTATTTTTTATTTATTTATTTTTGGGACACAGCACAAACAGGGAAGGGACAGAGAGAGAGCGGGAGAAAGAGAACCTGAAGCAGGCTCCAGGCTCTGAGCTGTCAGAACAGAACCTGATGCGGGGTTCAAACTCACGAACCATGAGATCATGACCTGAGCCGAAGTCAGATGCCTAACCGACTGAGCCACCCAGGTGCCCCACCAAGACACCTAGCATAGTATTCAAAACATTCATTACTTAGCACATAATTACTTCACTTATAATCCACCCCCCCATATTTTACATGATCTAGATGATCTGCCATTTGCCCTTATTTATCTCTCATCTCTCATTATCATCTCATTATCATCTCTCATCTCACAATCCCCTTCCTTCAGCCACACAGATCCCTGAAGATGGTCTACATATAGGAACCAGAATCATAAATGATTATAACCATATGTATGTTTCTTGTTTATGACTTAATTACACTTGGTTTTATACAAGATGTTGCAGTGATGACGAATATACCAATCATCAAGGCACAGAGCACTGCTTTGGAAATTCAAGTGTTACTTGTGGAAGAGAAGTCAAGCAAACACTGATCTGTATCACCTCAGACCTCAACCAAAGCAACAAAATTTATTTCTGTTTTATATGTTGGAGCTTAGTGTTAAAGCCTCTGATGATATAAATAGGTGTATGTGTGTATATGTGATTTTTTTCTTATATTCCATGACTCTTATCTATTCTATGTTTCTTGGTATGAAAATATTTATATTTCAAGAGTCTTATTATATTAATCAAATTACTATGTTCTGTATATTTGTTCTGTATAATTCTGAATTAAAATAGTGGTTATTTTTATTACCTCCTGCTATTTGGAGGGAAAAACAGAGTTCAAATTGGATATTATTTTGTATTTTATTTTATTTTTTAAATGTTTGTTTATTTATTTTTGAGAGAGCATGAGCAGGGGAGGGGCAGAGAGAGAGGGAGAGAGAGAATCTGAAGCAGACCCCACATGGTCAGTGCAGAGCCCAGTGTGAGGATCAAACTCACAAACTGTGAGATCATGACCTAAGCCAAAATCAAGAGTCAGCCACTTAACCAACTGACTACCCAGCTGCCCCTGGATTATTATTTTTTTTAACTGTATTCAAGATGAACTACTCAACTTAAAAATGTGCAAAACACATGAATGGGCAATGCACAAAAGAAACTAACAAATTGTCAGTGAGCATATGTAAATGTATCCAACATCACTGAATCATCAGGAAAATGCAAATTAAAAGCACAAGAAAAAAAGCACGAGGAATATTTCTTCTTGACTGTATGACTAATCTGTATGACTATAAGAGTAGCTGATACTAAAAGGTTTTTTTTTAAAGACTTCCAATATCAGGAAATTGGAATTTCCAATATTTCCAATATTTCCAATAAAATTGGAAATTCCAATATTAGGAAATATAGGAAAAACTGGAACTTGGACACATTGCTAACAGAAGTGTAAACTGGTAAAAAAAAATCACTTTAAGAAAATGTTTCGCCATATCTACCAAAGCTAAGCATAAACGTACTATATGATGAGCAATTCTACTCTTAATATAAACTCAAGAGAATTCATTGTATGTATTCTCCCCCAAAATATATTAAAATGTTCATAGAAGTCTTATTTACAATAGACAAAACTAGAAATAACCAAAAATATCCATTAACAATAGAGTGAAAACATTTTTTCTGTTCTTAAGCAATTAATATATCCATAAAACAAACTATTTCTAGTTGAAGAAACACAGATTAAACTATTAACTAAAAGTTTCAGAGAGAAAAGATGCTGTAATTAGGATTTTGTCCATAAGAAATTTTAAAACCTGGACAAAAACAGACTAAGAATAATGACTATATTGAGTGGAGGGATGTGTACAAGTATTGACTGGAAATGGCCAGGTGGGATACTTGTGGGGTGCAGCAGCTCTGTACCATAATCTGGAGACCAATTGCAAGAGTTTTTACCTATGTAACAATTACTGAAGCCTCACTTAGGACTTGTGTGTTTTATTGTATATAAGTGAAACCCAGTTAATAGTAAACATTCATAGTTTACTATAGTAGTCAAAAAACAAAGCTCTTTTTTTAATTTTTTTTTACTGTTTATTTTTGAGAGAGAGAGACAGCACAAGTTGGGGGGGGGGGGCAGAGAGAGAGGGAGACACAGAATCCAAAGCAGTCTCCAGTCTCTGAACCATAAGCACAGTGCTGATGGGGGGCTCGAACACACGAACTGTGAGATCATGACCTGAGCCAAAGCTGGTCACCTAACCAACTGAGCCACCCAGGCACCCCCGAAGCTCTTCTTTAAAAGCAAAGAAATCATTGGGTCTTCTTTTGTCACACAATTTTACATCACTTATTACTGAATCCCTCTGGGGCTTCGAGTTAATTACCACAGATACATGAATTTTTATTACTCTTATTATTCACAGTATTATTAGTTCACTAGTCCATATTTCAAACTAATTTAATAGGAAAATATCTCTGCCAGTTATCACCAACAAATAAATTATATATCTAAGTTTATTCTATAATACCATATAACAGAATTTTAAAGATTATAAGCTCAAGTTCATTCAAAATAAAGCAAATTAAAGACAAGGAAGAAATAAAATAATAATTTGAACATAAAAAATAACAACATTTGATGAAAAAGAAAGCAAGAAACATTATGTCTAATATTTCTCTTAACTTGTCCTTCAAGTCAAATTAGAAAAATAAACAATGAAGATTCATAATTGCTCAGGAATTGAAAAAGAACTCACCTTCTTTGAATAAATTCAAATCTCATGGTCTGAAAAGAATAAACATGCAACCTAATGTTTCAAAGTAGTGATAGGACTTGCAAATGAGTTCTCTTAACTGTCAGTGATCCCAGTATCAATTTGTAGGTAGAGTTTTAATTTTATATATTGTATTACTATTTGATGGCACTCATAAAAATCACCACAAACTTTATGACTTAAGTGATAAGAATTTACTATCTTAGAGTTATGGAGGGAAAAGACCTTCATGACTAGCTGGGATGAAGTCGAGGAGTCAGGAGGTCTGCTTTTCTTTTTGGCGGCTCTAAGGGATAATCCATTTTCCAGCCTTTTCCAACTTTTAGAAAGAAAGCTCATTTTTGGGGGGCCTTTGGCTCCTTCCTCTGTTTTCAAATTAAGCAAAGTTGCATCTCTCTGATCATTCATCAATAGCCATACCTCCGAGAGGCATGGAAAGGTTCTCTACTTTCAAGGACTCATATGATTTATATGTAGAATCCATCTAAATAATCCAGAATAATCTCCCCATCGATGTCCTTAGCTTTTCCCATGTGCAAAATACCTACTGCTATGTAAGGTAACATATCCAAAGATTCTATGTTAAGACCTTTTGGGAGTCACTGTTTTTCCTACCATACATATATCAATTTTGCACTGTCTCTTCAACATCTCAGTGATAACATATGTAAGCCATTGAATGCATGGAGCTCAAGCTCAGGGTAGAACTTTGGCTGGGGAGATATAAACATACATATATACATATATAATAACAATACATATATAGAATACATACATATATATACATACATAAGAATATAATGTGTTCTTTTTTATGTTTATTCATTTTTGAGAGAGAGACAGAGACAGAGTGCCAGCAGGGAAGGGCAGAGAGAGAGGGGGACACAGGATCTAAAACAGGCTCCAGGCTCTGAGCTGTCAGCACAGAGCCTGACGTGGGGCTCAAACCCACAAAATGTGAGATCATGACCTAAGTCAAAGTTGGATGCTCAACCCACTGAGCCATCCAGGCATCCCATTACATACTAGAAAAGAATCATATAGTTTGGATGGTACTTAAAGCCTGGAGAATGGATGACATCACCAATAAAGGAAGTATAGACAGAAAAGAGGACTAAGGACCAAGTCCTAAGACACTCTAACACTAGCAGATCAGGGAAAGGAGGAGAGCAGCCCAAGAGCTGAAAGGGCTCAGAAAGGGAGAAGTGAAGCCAAGAATCTGTGATGATCTAGAAGCTAAGTGAAGACTGTGGGTGAGGATGAGAAGTGGTCAACTATTTCGTTGGCCAAGTGGGATGAATACTGAGAACTGATCACAGCATTCGGTGAAGAACTATGATATCTTTTAAGAAGCAGTTTCACTAGACTGGGGAGAAGAAAGTGGATTAAAAGTAGTGTAAGTAAAACATGACAGGAGAGGAACTAAATGTGATCTGTAAAAGCAATTGTTTTAGGAACTTTCCTGCAGAGCTGGAAGAAATGTAGTGGCATCTGATAGGGACATAAAAGTTTATTTTATTTTACTTTTAGTTTATTTTATTTTGCAAAAAATTGGATAATAGCATGTAACCATGTCAATGAAATCATTCAGAAAAAATGAAAAAAAAATCCTGAGAAAGTAGAAAATTGTTGAAATAATGTCCTTGAGTATTTAAGTGTTGGCTTTTCAAACATACATCAAGAGGTCAGCCTCAGATGAAAATTCAGGAAGTTCACCTAGAGAAACTAGAGAGAGTACAGAGGAGTTGGACATAATGGTGGTAAATGGGTGGCTATGTTCATCCATCCCAGTGGATTTAATTTATATAATAAAATAGTAAGGAAGGAAATCAGTTGAAAACGAAAATAGGGAAGAAAGAACTGGGGGTTTTACAAAAATATAGAAGTTGTGATGCAATTGTCAAGAAAGAAGGAGACAGCACAAAAATGCTGGCTAAATACTGGGCAGTGTCATGTGCTCAGCTAAAATTTATAAAATTGCATAATACACATGAAGAGACACAACTTCTATGTGTTCATGCATTTATACATACTTGGATGTTTTAGTTCAGAGTAGGAATGATGTATGCTTAGAACTAGATGTGGCTGTCAAAAGAGCTAACCTTATCTTCAACTGCCATGATCAAAAATACAATTATCCAGAACACAAGTGTCAGTATATATCTTTCCATTCAGTACCATACTTTAAAAGACGAAAGCTTCAGAGGGAGGCAAATAAATATCACCATCTACTTTGGGTTAATACAATAGGTGTTATAAGCATGGAAGCAATGGAGAAATCAGTTTAGATTCAAAAGTAATAGGATTAGTTCATGCTACTTCCCTATAATGTTGATAAAATTTCAAAAAATAAAAGAATCGGAGTTGAGAAGCATGGTATGGATCAGTTAGGAAAAACAGGAGCTGTTATTCTGGAAGAAAGAACACCGGATTAGGAAGGATAATTTCAACCCCAGTCCCTGGTCTGTGATGTATGCCGTGAGGAAACTGCCCCAGTAGGTTGTTATGGTGTGTTCTCAAGTAAGTAAATAAATGAAAGACTGAATCACTACATAATATCCCTGACCCTCAGTGGGGTTTCCCCCTTATGTAAAAATGGAATCATCCAAATTGCTTAATCTATCTTGTGGATATTCAATTAGAACATTGTTGATGCTCTAACATTGGTATAAATACTGTTTCCAAAGATAAAAATTACACTATTATATACTCTACATTGTTTTTATTTCACTAGAGAAAGACTTAGGCTCTATCTCCTAAAATCCTAATCATATTTGGAGGTCCTGTGAGTAGAAATCCTCAGTATCAGAGCTTACTGGATAAAATTTTAGAACTACTAACCAAAATTTAAAGCACTTAGGAATTTTCCAGAATGTCCTGCCTAGATTAGAAAACCCTTGCTTATTTGTCTTTGAATGTTCTTTATTCACATCTTCAATATAATTTTCTTTTTTGTTTTTCTGTAAAAACACTAAATGTATTCTTTATCTCCATAATGAATTTCAGGGACTGGTAAGTCAAGTTTCTTTACACTCTTGAGACCCAAATTAGGTTTACAAAAAGGCTAGGCACCGACATAAAAACAACATAAACACAGCAGTAAGTGATGTTCTGGAAACTCCTTTAGTTCAGGAGTTCTTCTAAGGGAGCATGACCCTATTTCATGATGCTGCTTATTTTGGGTTAATGAAGAGTTAGGGAGCCCTTGCTAAATAGTTATTTGCACTGCTCATGGATTTATGTCCCTCAATCAGGTGTTCTGAACCACTGAGATGGAGAAAATATAGCTTATCCATATAATCACTTTGCATATGTAATTGTAATCTGTGGTTTTAATGCAAAGAGTTCTGCATTTGCTTCTGTAGTATGTGTGTAGAATGTTGATATATTATAGATATCTATTTAAATTCAATAGAATTTACAAGTCTGACTAAAAGAAAACATGATAAAAAATCACTTATAATAAAACAAATGTTCTTATTCTGGAAGAAATAAAGCAATCCTCACCAATCTTTCATTTTAGTTTATGCTTGTCTTAGAGGTAATGCAAAGGCAGCAAACAGGAGTAATCCCAGCTGGTCCCAGTCTCCAAGAAAGAAGACATCCTTGCACATCAGAAAAAAATCACCATGTCTCAAGAGTTCTATTGAATCTTTATTGCCCAACCCCTTAATAAAACTCCTTCATAGCTCTGTCAAGATCTGCTGAATGAGTCAGACTCAGGGATAAACCAAAAAAATCTTGCTATGTAGCAAAAGTGAGAGCTGCTGTTCTCCATAAATTAGGTATATTTCACTGGAGGAAATGGTCTTCCCTGATACTATTATTTTCTCCAAAGCAAAGTCTTGTGAGACGTGATTATTTTATATTTTTCATTTAGAGTTCAACAGTTCAAATATATTTCCATTAATAAAATCATCAATTAGGGTAACAGATGAATTTGCTAGCCTCTTTAGTACCCAAAGGGGCAATTTTCACATTAGGTTCACGAATTAAAACATCAATGGGAATTAAACTAGAATAAGGTATTTAAACAAAGATCTAAATCTGTTTAATTTCCTCTGTGTTCATCATGGAACAGAGTTTTTTCCCATATGTTGAATGAAACAAACCTCAGCCATGTTTTAATTGTACTGTTTGAAGTGGGAGTTTGATACTGTATGCGCATGGGAAAAACACACACACAAACAGGATTGGGGAATCTACAATTGCCTATCAAGTCGACTTCTGTCATTTATTAGGTTGGGGAAATTCCTACATCTCAAAGCCTGGATTGTACATGTGATTAGGGGATATAAAACCTGACTCAAGGTGTTGTATGAAAGACATTCAGCAAATTAGAGAATACTGTGAGTGTGGATTTTATTTGCTTAATGGAAAGAAATTGTATACTTTGGGAAAAAGTTCCAGTTGGATTTTCCAGCTCTATGCATACACTATCTGAAAACCTGAGCCAAAATAAAAATACATACATATATATATATATATATATATATATATATATAATTTTTTATAATTTAAAAGCTAAACAAAAGCATTACTTGAATGGAACAAAAAACACTTGTATACTACTTTATTACTGCATTTTCACCAGCTGATAACTTTTGTATAGTTTTCTTTATCATAGTCTCTCCTTTCTTTCTCTTGTCTGTCTTAATAATAGGGATAGATAGATAGATAGATAGATAGATGATAGATGGATATGTATATATGCACACAAACATGTAGATAATATTTTTGTATATACACATGCATATCTACAGATGTATATAAAAGTTTGTGTTCTTTTTTAAAGCTCAAAATTTAAGTTGCAGACATCATTCACATTTATTCCTAAATATTTCAGTGATTTTCTAAAAATAGAAATATTACCTTACAATTGTGTAGCTGTGCAAATCAGAAGTTTTAACATGATATCACACTGTTACCTAAGTTATAGTTAATACTGAAATTCTACCATTAAATATTATCATGTGTTCCAGTAATGATCTTTATGGGAATTTACTGCTGACCAGGATCTAATCCAGTGTAAATGGAAAGAAAGAAAGAAAGAAAGAAAGAAAGAAAGAAAGAAAGAAAGAAAGAACGAACGAACTAGAGTTAAATGAGTTCATTTCTTTGATGATTTCAGGGAAAAGATAATTTATTCTATTATATATATTTCTCAAAAGCACTGAAAACTAGATCTTTGAAACTCATTTTACAATCACCAACATAAACACTTTATTAAAAAAAAAAAAAAAGCACAGGGGCGCCTGGGTGGCTCAGTCAGTTAAGCATCAGACTCTTGATTTTGACTCAGGTCAAGATCTCATGGTTCGTGAGTTTGAGCCTTGCATCAGGCTCTGCACTGACAGTACGGAGCCTGCTCGGGATTCTCTCTCACTCCCTCTCTGCCCTTCCCCCACTTGTGCTTTCTTTCTCTCTCAAAAATAAACTTTAAATAAAGTAAGCCCACATTTATATGCAAATACACCCATACTGCAAATAAAAATACACACAAAGTGTATTTAGAAAAGTTGCTCTATTTCAGGGCTACTCTAACTGCAAGGCTGGGCTTAGGTCCAATCATTTATTACTATGCACTGACAGTTAAATTACAGAACAGGATGTATAACAGGACAAGAATTCATATTCCTCACTACATTAAAATTTCAGCCTGGTTTCTTATTTAAAGATTGATACCTGACTGGCAGTAATTATTACTTTTTAATTCTCTCACAACAATCTGCTGTGTTAGAGATTATATACATTAGCTACAATAGATACTGACCAGCTTTGCACTACATCTACCAAGACATTAGAAGTCCTAAGATCATATCTGCACTGGGAAAATAATGTTACAAACCGCGCGCGCGCGCGCGCACACACACACACACACACACACACACACACACACACTCACACAGCCAACAAAAAAATGTAGCCAATTTGTTTGCTAACTCAAAAAAGTATGGAGGGAATTTTTCTCCTTCAGGTTTCAATACTACTTTCACATTAATTCATTGTTTTATTTTTTTTTTTATTTTTTTTTCAACGTTTATTATTTTGGGGACAGAGAGAGACAGAGCATGAACGGGGGAGGGGCAGAGAGAGAGGGAGACACAGAATCGGAAACAGGCTCCAGGCTCTGAGCCATCAGCCCAGAGCCCGACGTGGGGCTCGAACTCACGGACCGCGAGATCGTGACCTGGCTGAAGTCGGAGGCTTAACCGACTGCGCCACCCAGGCGCCCCAATTCATTGTTTTATTAATTGCCTTAATTTTTTAAACAAGATTTTGTACCTCATTTACTCACAGATTTAAATACAGTGTTTCCATTTGGAGTATTTAAATGATACCACTGGGTTGCAGTGGCCCTTTAAACATTAAAGATGATTTTTGATGTAGTGATAACCTTTTAAAATGCATGGAGTCAATGCACTTTGCTTTTCTGGGAGGAAAAACAAATGTAAACAAACAACATCCAGCTTCAAGTTTTTATTACTTCAAGGAATTGAGAAGTCTGAATTGGACAGCTTTCTAAATTCTTTGCAATTATATCTCTGTAGACCTTGTATTAGAATTTGGATTTCTGCTTCCCAGTAGTGCCTGATACTCCTAATGTGCAATTAGAGGAAGCAAAGAAAGCTTGTTTATACAAATCGAAAGCTAATGAGATGGTACAATCAATGTGAATACATGATCATTTCAGAGCTGCACCTCCAGCACTTAATCTGATTCTTTAAAGAATTAGCTGCGGCCAAGTGAATATCCTGAATGAAATTAGCTTCTTTCCTGTTTGTCTTTTTATGATCTGGGTTGAATGTTAGAACCTCATTATTAGTACCCATCCCTTTTTTAAAATCATCCATTTTGTTTTCCTTGAAGGTTTCATCAAAGATGATTCTATTCAGTGCTGCTCTAATGCAAAATTTTGAGAAAATTTCCAAGTACATTTTCTGGGTGCAGAAATTATTTTTAGGCAAGATGG
This sequence comes from Prionailurus viverrinus, assembly GCF_022837055.1. Taxonomy (NCBI): domain Eukaryota; kingdom Metazoa; phylum Chordata; class Mammalia; order Carnivora; family Felidae; genus Prionailurus; species Prionailurus viverrinus. Next base: position 222,583,449 of record NC_062561.1, on the reverse strand, counting down.
TATCTCATTGTTAACTATGCAAGAATGAGTTTTTAACCTTAAAAACTTGTGAAGACGGCTTTGCTTTTAAATATGCCCTAGCTATAGATTTAAAAGCTTGAAATAATTTTAGAAATCATGCAACACATTCTTCAGTTTATAGATCAAGGAGCCAGAAAACTAAATCAGGTCACCCTACCAAAGTGTAAGAACCCTAGCTAGAAACAGATTCCTAGGCTCTCAGGACACACATTTCCACAACATGCTGACTCTGCGTGGTATCTTTCCTGAAACCTAATTACTAGCATTAGTAAATTGTTTCAATTTATACAAAAAAATGGACACTTAAATAAAATAATATTTAGTAATTATTCTTTCACATTTAGAGAATGAACTATAACCCTTAATATTCTTTTCTTTTCACACAAGTTTCTTTAGTCTGTTTCTTAAGATGAATTTTAAAAAAAATTAAAAAATTAAAAAAAAAGCTGAAGAGCAACATGGAATCAATTGTCAATATTACCTGTCTGGTTTAAGGAAAGAGATTATTTTTAAAATTTAAAACTTATTTTTAAATGGTATATTGTCAAGTCTTTTTTTTTTTTAATGTTTATTTATTTATCTTGAGGGGGGTGGTGCACAGACAGAGGGAAACAGAGAATCCCAGGCAGGCTTCACACTGTCAGTGCAGAGCCCCATACAGGACTTAAACTCACTAACAGTGAGATCATGACCTGAGCGGAAACCAAAAGTCAAATGCTTAACTCACTGAGCCACCCAAGCGCCCCTAAAACCTATGTTTAAGACATGTCGACCCATATCTTACCATCATCGTCTGGAAGTAAACTGTCATTTGGGGTCAGGGAAGACCAGAGCCCTCAGGGATTAAGGCATATGATAACAAGGTTTAATTGAGGGAGAGGTAAGTTCAGAGACAGGAAGTGGAAGGGGCAGGGGATGTCTGCCTGAACAACTTCATGTGCTAGAATCCTGCAGATAGAGGGGAACTAGAGAATTCATTTTTGTGAGAATAGAAGATATAACCAAGGAGACAGATGAAATAAAAGAGAAGACAGACATTAGCACCTTAACATGGGTCCTGTAGGCGCACCTGGGTGGCTCAGTCAGTGAAGCATCCACTCAGGTTGTGATCCCAGAGTCATGGGATCGAGCCCCACATCAGGCTCTGGGCTGAGCACTGAGCACGGAGTCTGCTTAAGACTGTCTTTCTCTCCCTCTGACCCCCTCCCCTGCTCATAGTCTATCTTTCTCTAAAATAAATTTTTAAAAAATGACTTCTGTAAAAGAAACAATGACATATTTTAGCCAACATTTTGTTTTTAAAAAAGGCAAACTGTCAGAAAGGGAGAAAAGAAATAATATCAGTTGACCTACACTAATATTTCATTTATGTAGCGATAGCATAAAGCCAAGATATGAATAGGTTATTGTAATGTTGCTGATTAGCAGTATGTCTTTTTAAAAGTTCATGAAATGTGTTGTCAGCTGTTCCCTAAAGATGCAGTTCTGGCACAGGATTCCATATCTTTTCACAGGGGGAAATTTTTGTTCATATGTTGCAATCAGACTGCTGGGCACAAAAGGAGAAAGAAGGCTGACTGCTGCCAATATTTGCAGAGTTCTAACTAGATAGTCACTCTCCCCATCCCTTGGGTGGGGGGGGACACACAGATTTTAAAACTGTTTACAAGGTCAGAGAAAACATGGCAAAAACTAACTTGGTCTTTGGTCTAAAGTTTTACCAATTCTAATCTCCTCTCCTATTAAACAATAACATGGAATTTATAATTACATTAACAATCCTAAAAATGTATATTTATATACATGGGCTCACATTTTGATTCTGTGAACCTAGCCAGAAAAATTGTAGATACAGGAAAAAGAATTTATGCAGAGATGCTCACTTCAACTGTACAATAATAAAAACTGGAGACGACCTAAACAAAATATCGAGCGTGTTCAACTGAACTATGAAAACCAGTTCAATGACACAAGGTAGAAGAAAAATAAATATTTCTCAGAGAGCCATACATATTCCATACTTTTCATTCAATCATTCTATCTCCTGCATAAAAATCTCACACTGCCCCCAACGATTACCTGAGGGCTCGCCTTTGCATTTTACACATAAGACGCCTAGTTGTCACCATGACTGAAGCCATCCATGCAAGCAGTACTGCTGACAAACCACGTGTGTCCTAAAATCATATACTTCGTTATTTTTAGTTTACTTTTTTTATCACTGAATATTGCTTTTTTATCAGAAATTCGTCCCTTACATTGCCATTGTCTACTATGAAGAATCGTAAATAATCTACATTCTCTGAAGCAATATTACTCTTTCCAAGTCCAAGTACTTATTTTGAGAATATGTTTAATGCCTCATACAAGTGCTCCGTATAATAATATAACTGTAATAATGCTTTGGTTCATGTTAATAACATTCGCTGGTTTGCTGATTTGAATAGTTGGTTAAAACGACAGTTTATCACCTACTTTCATGTGATAAAATCTCTGTAGGCTTCTTCTGACTTTAGTGTGTAATTCTTTTGAAGTCCTAATTTCATCCATATAGATTTTGGGATCATACTAAAGAGGGATGGTGTGTTATATGAATAATTGTGTTTAATTCAGTGAAGATTTAATGTTAACATTAAACAAATTACAATCAGATCTGTCCAAATATTTTTATTTTTATTTTATTTTATTTTTGCAGGAACCTGGCTGAAAGGAGGCAAAAACAGACATGGGTAATATTTTAGCAGAAAAAGGAGGGGAGTGGAGGAGAGCGAGAGAGAGAGAGAGAGAGAGAGACACTAATTTCAGTATCAACAGCGAGGACAAGCACATTTGCTATAACATGTAAAGCATACACATTGCACGTACTAGGCACATAAAATGTGACCAAAAGAGAATTATTATTTGTTCCTATTATTTAATTATTTTCATTTTTAAGAATTATTTATTATAGCAAAATTCCAGAATAAATAAAAAAGAAAAACCTATCCTATTCAATTTTTTGGTATAGTGTTTTCATTATTTAATTTTTTTTCCAAGTAACAAAATTACATATAAAACCACAAAGTAATCAAGAAATTACTCATTTGGGTCATATTTCAACATTTTAAAACTTGCTACACTTTTCTTAACCTAGGCAATTTTTGTCATACAGTTTTGTGAACTTCTCCACATAAATGACTTGAGCTTCTGTGTTGTCATTTACGTAGGACTTAAAATCCTTTTCAATATGTTGATCAGCATACTTAACATAGTGTTTAATGGCATTAAAATATAATTGAAATACTTAATGGATTCTCATACTTCAACAGTAAATTTTGAGTTCTGAATTCATCTACTTTCTAACACGTACGGCATGATCTCAGCATTTGCTTATTAACACTGATTTCTGCTATTAATAATTGCCTTCTTTGTGTGGATACACTATATTCTTCTCAACAACAGTAATAATAACAGTAACTGGGTATTTACTGTGTTCATCACATATTTGTTTTCTTTAACAGCTAACAGCTGTGTAACATTCTTGTCTCCACTCTACTTGTGAGAAAATCAAGACCAATCAAATGTGTCTAGGGTTATATAAGCAGGTTGCAAACCTAGGTAGTTCAAGTAAGCAATGTAGCCAATCTGCTATGAATTCAGTAAGAATATCTTAGATTTAATTTAAATAGATTTAAGTTCAGGGCAGCTGGCTGGGTGGTTCAGTAGTTTAAGCTGCGGACTTCGGTTTGTGGGTTTGAGCCCCGCCTCAGGCTCTGTGCTGACAGCTCAGAGCCTGGAGCCTGCTTCGGATTCTGTCTCTCCCTCTCTCTCTGCCCCTCCCCTGCTCATGCTCTCTGTCTCTCAATAATAAATAAACATTAAAAAATAAAAAAATTAAATAAAATTGATTAACTTGATTTCTATACTATTTGAGTGACTCATTCAATATCCCAAAGTTACCTTTAAAAAACTATGTATCTTGGGGCGCCTGGGTGGCGCAGTCGGTTAAGCGTCCGACTTCAGCCAGGTCACGATCTCGCGGTCCGTGAGTTCGAGCCCCACGTCGGGCTCTGGGCTGATGGCTCAGAGCCTGGAGCCTGTTTCCGATTCTGTGTCTCCCTCTCTCTCTGACCCTCCCCCGTTCATGCTCTGTCTCTCTCTGTCCCCCCAAAAATAAATAAACGTTGAAAAAAAAATTAAAAAAAAAACTATGTATCTTAAATATGTATAGCTATTATACATATTATGCTAAATTGTGTAAATTCTTTATGTATCCTCTAAACATGTTAATTTAATAACAATAACCAAAAATTAACACAGAAATTTCAGTTATACTCTAAGTCTTAGGATTGAGGCACTCTAAAGATCTTCAAAACACATCTTATGAATACTGTTGTTTTTGTGTTTTATTTGGTTTTTAATTTTAAATCTTCTGTTCATACAGGTAATGGTTTTTGGAAGGAGAGGTTTCTCATTCTTTTGTGTTCTGGATTCCCATCTTCTCAGCAACATTATGCTATGGGATTATCACCTTTTTCTCAAGCATTTTCACTTCTTCCTCCCACGGGATGATTCCTGTCAGTATTTCTGATGCTTAGTTCGTCCTTCTCCTAGTGAAAAACTCCTTGAACAAAGATCCGCTTTTCAGATACGTCTCTCTCTCTCCTCCCATCCCTGGATGACAACATCACTTACGGGATGTCCGCCTTGTCAGGGCTTTATCAGCTGGACATACTGCTTCCACTTTAGAAAGGCTTCTGCACACCAAGACAGCCAGTTATTTCATTTTGCTAAATCACATGAACTTGGTGGTTTTTGTTTGTTTGTTTTGCTTTTGCTTTTCGTTTGTTTTTCTCATTCATCTTCCCATTCTTTCCAGTAGCTGTTGGCCATCTGAACCATCTCCTTTTCTTGCAAAGTATTTCTTCTTGGCCAAATATTTCTGTTTTCCTCTAGCTCTCAGAAAGGCTTTCTTGATCTTTGCCCTTTCTTCTTTCAAGCAAGTATCAAATGCTGAGACAGCTGACAGGTTCATCTTTAAGCTAGTTCTCTCTTGTCATAGGCAATCTCCTTAGACGATCTCATCATCAGAAACTGACTCCATTTTAACCCTCCTGCCCAGATGTCTTCTGACTCATCCTTCAAGTTCATATGCCCCATCTCTACTCAGATGCCTGAGTGGAAACTCAAATAAGCATCTCAAGAGCTAACCCCCTATCAAATCTCGCAAACCTGGCATTCCTTTAATTACTTATCTCAGAAAAAGAAATCAATACAAATGTGATCATACAGGTCACACAGTTGGGACTGCTTCTGAACACTTCCTTCTCAATCACCAATCATGTTTAGCCTATATTCAAGTTCTGTCAGGTTTAGGGGTTTTGTTTTGTTTCTTTTGTTTTGTTTTGTTTTGTTTTGTTTTTCTGTATATTATCTGCTTTCTACACCTTTCTTCCTGTTCCTAGCCCTGGCTAGGCTCAAACGTCTTTTATCTAGGCCACTGCAAAAGTTACCTAAGTGATTTTTCTTTCTTTTTCTTTTTCTTTTTCTTTTTCTATAAGTAGGCCCCATGCCCAGTGCAGAGCCCTATGCGGGGCTTGAACTCCTGAGCTGAGATCAAGACCTGAGCTGATATTAAGAGTCTGACACTTAACTGAGTCAGGCACCTCTAATGTGTCCTTTTTAAATTGATTCCTTCTTGTCTTCACTGTGTTCTACAAATATCACCAAGTGTGATATTTTCATAACAAAAACATGGCCATAAAAACTAAAAGTCTTCAATGGCCAAAAAAAAAAAAAAAAGCTAATTATATGTATTATACATACACATGCACAGTAAACACATAATGTTTTATTAAAGTTACAAAAAATTAGTGGTTTCCTGTAGCTCTTAAAGATAAATAACAAAATGCATACCATGGCCTACAAGACAATGCAGATGCTGTTCCCCAACTCCCTGCCTCAACCTGCACTTGGGCTAATTATCCATTCTGTCCACTGGCCATGTCATGCCCTCTTCCCCTCATTCCTAGATAGGAAGCTTGCACACATTGGCCCTTCTATACAGATGTTCAACAGAGACTTCAGAATTAAATAATATGTACTTTCTCTGTTTTCTATAGCACTTCAAGGGGGATTTTATGTCTCTCTAAAGAAAACAATCATACTTCTATATCTTGGCATTTTACTTAGGAACAAATTACTTTTAGTAGAGGTTTCCACTGTGTGAACTCAGATTTCCTTTCATAAATTCTCAACGAATTATCACCTTCCCTTTTCTTCTTCCATTCCGTATTCTAATCTTTGTGTATGTGTGTGAGTTGATAAGAAGATACACTGGAAGATTATCGATAAGAAGATACACTGGAATTGTATTCTAACTAGTCAGTTGCCTTAGACAGTGGGATCAATGTGAGATATTTTGGCAATACTTTTCACCACCCATAGTTAAGAATTAATAGCCTGACAATGATATGTTGTAGCCCCATTGGGTTGTGGGCTCTTTCCATCCACTTTCTGAAACTTAAGGCTGTGGGGGTTCTGAATGATCTGTTCTGGTCTGCATTAGTATGGTTTCTGCTCTAAGGATCTAAGTGATACATTATAATTAGGTGACCATGAGCACTTACCTTCTTAGCTGGATGAGTCCCAGCATGTCCAGAATGAACTGACTTTTACCAGTGCCTCCAACATAATGGTTGAAAGTTAAGAACCTATTTACCTATTAGCTCTGAAGATTTGAGGTGTGCTCTAAGGATAACTATGTCTAGGGCTTCATATACATACTGATAATAAACACTGCTACCAATTCACTTAATTTGCTTTTACTTCTTTTCCCATTCAAATGTACCTTTAGGTTGTTCCAAGAAATTAGAAAGAAATGCTCTAAATATCAAAATGATTATTTCATTCTGTGTATTGTAAGAAAAGAGAATATTCAGACTATATTGAGAAAAAAATCTAATTGTTTAAACCATGCAGGGTTTTAAAAATCCATAATGGTTCAGCAAATATTGAAACACTCTTTTGCCTTTTTTTCCATAAAAATGCAACATTTCCCGGGGCGCCTGGGTGGCGCAGTCGGTTAAGCGTCCGACTTCAGCCAGGTCACGATCTCGCGGTCCGGGAGTTCGAGCCCCGCGTCGGGCTCTGGGCTGACGGCTCAGAGCCTGGAGCCTGTTTCTGATTCTGTGTCTCCCTCTCTCTCTGCCCCTCCCCTGTTCATGCTCTGTCTCTCTCTGTCCCAAAAAAATAAATAAACTTTAAAAAAAAAATGCAACATTTCCCCCTTCACCCCTCATTTCAATTGGGCTGTTTAGTATAATTTATTTTATTATCAGCTGATACTTTTTATTGTAGAAAAAGTAAACCTCTTTATAATTTTTTAAACTTTACTTCTATATTTTTCTCTCTCTGTCATCTGTGTGGCACCTCTGTTCTCCCTCCCCTCTTCTCTAATCCCTCTTCCTCCCTTTCCCTTCCTCTCTCTCTCTCTCTCTCTCTCTCTCTCTCTCTCTCTCTCTCTCACACACACACACACACACACACACACACACACACACACTCACAGTTTGATTCTGTATTCAGATTTTTTTGGTACTTCAGTATTTTTCAATCATGCCAGCATTTAAAGTTTAACTTGAGGCACCAGGATTCATTACTTGTACAGGTCTTCAAATACGTTATCATAACACTTGCTCTTTTCCTCTGGCTGATGAAAATAAAATTACATTTACCCTTTAGCCATTTTTCACTAAGAATACATTCTCAAACACAGCATACTAATGTATTTTCTCCTTAAGCAGATCCATGGATTGGTCAAAATATAGTTATTTATGTAGCCTATAAGATGAAGCCCCAACTTAGGAACTGGTGCTGGACAAACTTTCTCATTCAATACTAAAGGCAACTATACTAGTTTTAAATGGTTATATACATATACAAATTCAAGACTGGAGCCACTTACTGTAAAGGGAAAGGTGGATAGGGAGAAGACTGCTGAGAAAGAGGAGGTCTTACAGAGTCAGGGTGTATGTGTTTGTGGCAGTCACAGCTAGTTGCCCACCCAATATATACCCCCCTTCTTCCTTCCTAAGGAAGCTTAGGGATGGAAATACATGCAATGAAAAGCTACATTCCCCGGACATTCTTGCAACTAAAGATGTCCATGTGACTCAGGTCTGACCAATGAAATGTAAACAGGGTCTTACTGGTTCCCAGCAAAGATTTTTGAAATGGTACAGGCTCATTCTGCATGCACCTTTTGTCTTTTGTCTTTCCCTAATCACCTGGACATTGAATGCAATGGAAGAGTTGATACTGTAGAATTCTAATGATAAGGGTAAAAACATGATGGACATTGCCAGTCTCTCATTTCACCATGTAGCCCAGAACCAAAACTGGATCACCATATCCTTCCAGATTATTATTCTCTTCTTCATTGTCTTTCTCATCCTTTTTTGTCATAGCTTTATTGAGATATAATTGATACTCAAAAACCTGTACATATTTAAGGCATACAGATTGATGAGTGTGGATGTATGTAAACACATACGCCATCACCACAATAAATTTATGAACACCTCCCGAAGTTTCTCTGTCCCCCTTTTATTTATTATTTCATTTCTTGATTTGTTGGGTTCTTCTTTGTGTATGGTAAGAACATTGAAGATGAGATTTACCCTCTTAACAAAGTTTGAAGGGCACAATACCATATTGCTAACTATAAATGCCATGCTGTATAGGAGATCTCTAGAACTTCTTCAAGTAACATAACAGAAGTTATATATACCCATGGAATGGCAACTCTCCACTTTCCCCACCCATGACAACCTCTATTGTATTCTCTGCTTCTAGGCGTTTGGTTACTTTAGATATCTCATGTCAGTGAAATCGGGCAGTATTTGTCATTCTGTGACTGGCTCATTCCACTTAGCATAACAAGTTCACAAGGATATGGAGAAGTTGGAACACTTGCGCCCTGTTGGTAGAATATGAAATGGTACAGCAGCTATGAAAATTAGGGTAGAGGTTCCTAAAACAAAAGTCAATAGAATGACCATATGATCCAACAATTCTACTTTCTGGGTATATCTCCAAAATATATCCTAAATATATTTTAAAACTATATATGCACTCCTATGTTGATTGCAACATTACTTACAATAGCCAAGATATGGAAACAATCCAAGAGTCCATTAACAGATGAATGGATAAAGAAACTGTAGAATAGTGCGATGGAATATTATTTAGCTTTATAAAAGGACATTCTGCCATTTGTGACAACATTGATGAACAAAATTTCTTCTTATGTGAGCAAAATACATTCTCTATTATGTGAGCCGCTGTGATTTAGGTCTTGCATTAGGAAGAGCTAAGCCTATTCCTAACACACGGTAATTTTATAATGGTGCAGAAAGAGGTCAGAATTATGAAGTTGTGTAGGAGACTGTACATTATATATTTGGTTATATCACTTCTCCAGTATTTTCTTGCATTGATTTTCACTATGAAGCTATTTTCTTGGCATGTTAATGTGACCATCAGCCATAATGTTTGTGACGTGAGTTAAGCAAAGGTAAAATGCATGAAAAAGTTCCAAAAATAAGTAACTACTGGTGGGTAGTGTTGCAAGGTAAGTCCTACAGTACTTTTCAGAGGTTTCATAGTTGGAGCAGGATGTAGACTCAGCAGCTTTTTAAGGGCTATTTTTTAGAATAAGATTTTATGGTTACCAAAGTAACAATTTACCCTACATTTACAATACAGAAAAAAAAAAAGCCTTCACTATTCTATCTCCTAGACATAACCACCACTTTCCTTCTGGGTTATAAATCCTTTTCAGTTGACATGTATATATTTCTATATAATATAATAGGCCATTTTTAAATACCAATGATATTTAATGGCTGACAATATTTCATCACAATGATAAGTTCCACACAGGGTTATTAAACTATCTTATTTTCAGAAACTGTGGTGTTTTACAGGTATCCCCTATGATAACTATTACTAAGATATAGATCATAAATCTTTCCTTGATATGAATTCCAACTAGAATCCATATCTTTTCAAGTTTTGACATATTTTTAAAATAAACTATAGACTTTTTACTTTAATTTGTACTCACCTCAGTAATGTGGGTGCTTATTTCCATCCATTTCTCATTACAATACTCTAAATATCAATCAAAATTAAAATTATCAATGTTTTAAATCCAGTAAAATCTTTATTTTGCATTGTAGGTTCATATTTTTTTTCTTTCAAAATTCTTTCTTCAGCCACCTTTCACTGGTGATAGTCCCTTGTGATACTTTTGTGCATATATATATATATAAATGAATCTATTTCTCTTTTAATTAAGTTAGGGCTACTACTGCAATTAAAGTTTTTTAAGAAGTATAATGACAGAAATTTACTTTTTTATCACCAACTTCTTAATATCTGGTTTTCAGGTTTGTTCTAAACGTAGAATACACAGGAAGCCATAGGGCAAACAGCAGGGTTTTGCAGCCTCAGGACTCCTGGCATTTAGATGAGATCACCTCCGTTGTGAGGACTGTCCCTTAGCAGCATCCTTAGCCTCTATGGAGATATATAGATATATAGATATAGATATAGATATAGATATAGATATAGATATAGATATAGATATAGATATAGATATATTAGATATAGATTAGATATAGATATCCATATATAGATATAGATTAGATATAGATATAGATATCCATATATAGCCTGGCTATTGCCAAATGTGCCCTGGGAGCAAAATTTCCTCAGGTGTAGAAGTGCTTAAATAGAAGAAGATGTTTATGGGCAAAGCTCAGAAATAGTGCTTACTCATCTCACGTTCCACTGGCTAAAATTCAGCTCTGAGGCCACGTTCTCAGAAAGACATACAAAGAAAGGCAAGCTAAAAGTGAGTCAAGGAAGCAGAGAAAAAGTGTTTGGTCAGTAACAATAGGTCTCTGAGACTGGTTACATACTGTATCACTTTCCCCATTTTTCTTTTTGGGGGACATACTGGCCTTTCTTAGGAAAAAAAGTCATAATGTATGCTCTGTGCCTATTTTGCCATAGTGACTGCCTCTGTCCACTTTAGAGGTTTCAGCTAGTAAGCTTCCTCTATCTTAAACCTTCCTTAAAACATTTTTTACGTTATATATGTAGAAGATCCATCTCTTCTTTCTGCAACAAGTGAAGCTAGACAATTACTTACTAGATTTTTAATTTGTTTTGCTATCTATCATTGTCTATCTGTTATCATAACCAAAAACCATCTTTAGTCAATAAAGACAGGGAAATCTTCTCAATCACATGCTGCAGGGCAGACATATTGGATTGAAAATGACTGGAGCACTGTCCAATTTCAATCTGTGGGGGTCTGAATTTTGCCATATTCCATTGCTGCTTACTAAATCACAATTTTAAACTCATGAATAAAGTCTACATCTATTTCCCTAGTTCTCAAGGTATTCCAAAACATTGCATCATATTCCATACCTAATGTCATTTTGAACACTGCCTAAAACCCACTCCTACCGCCTATTTCTCTCCAAAATAGCTGAAATCTTCATACTTCTGGCTCTGGACTTTGTTTCCCTTTCCTCCTTGGACTAATACAACTTTCATTATAAACCAGTCTTTCATATTTCATAGACTCCTTGTACCAGAAGCCAATTATCAATACTCCAGCTCTTACAGTGCTGCCTCCAGTTCTTCTGTGATCATAACTGTACTTACAGTGTAAATTATGCAACACATAATTCGATTTTATTCTGTCAATTGGATAATTCCTTCTTAAGAACATTTCATAGTGGTTTCACTACAAACAAAATCATTTCTTTTTAAACAAATACAATTATATTGTTCCCACACACCTATGGTAATTTTAAGTACACTTCCAATTTTTGGCAAAATAAAGGTTCTTCCTGGAATACTTAATGAATATAAAGTACTTACACTTTATTTTTGTCTTGTTGGCTTGTAAAAGACTACAGTCTTAAAAAGGCTGCCCCTGGTTAATATGCTTCCTGCACTATTACTTACTTGATTAATATGAACTTTGCATCATTTTTATTTCTTCATTGAGTACTGGTAAATTTTGTATCCAGGAGCCATTTTAACAGAGATTTCATATTAATGTACTTTTGATGCAATGGGTTTTACTGCAAATAATAGGCCTTGCAGAGTTTTTGCTAAGGAGCTTACTTCTAACTATAAGGAAAAATGAGATGTGTAGATTATCTGCATATCTAATTTACCTAAGTTCACCAGATGCCCCCAAACCACAGATAATTAAGTGTACTTATTAATGGTGCCTTTAGAAATTATTTATGTAAGTGAATATGAACTCAGTCTCCTGAGTTCTTTCATCACTTCTCCATCAATGAACTTGAGCACTTGCTATAAAGATCCTTTTAAAGATTAATGTTAATAAGTAAAAAGAGTTATCCCATACTCACACTCAAACTGATATCGAAAAGATCAATTATTGAAGGGATGCTTCTAAACAATGCACTTGAGTAAGCAAGTTCATATAAAATAAAGAAAAATTTAAGATCCTTTAGACCAGTATCTCCTTATTCAATAATATCAGATTTATGAGACTATGTGTAAGTAGCAGAAAACTGCTTTGGCTAGTTTTCTCTTGTAGAGGCATTAGCAAAATAAAAGAAAAATGTTTGTGATTCCTTGAACATAGAGATGTAAATACCAGTAGACTATCAAAAGTTCATTTCCTTGTAACTAAGCAATATTAATGCTAAAGCTCAAGCAAGAAACTTTATATGCTTTAGGGACAGTAAGACTAAATTAGTATAATATTACTAAATTTTACATTTTACTCTTTTATTATAAAGCAGGATCTTCATATCCATTAAAGGACATAGAAAGCAGCAAAGCAGTATAAGATATCACAACCAGTGAATAAAATATATTGAGAGATAACACTATTTTCATAAATTATATTGTATACCAACTTTTAAATTGGTAGTCATTCCCCCTCAATTCACACACTCATAATATGTCCCCAATATTGTTGTTTTTGTTGTTGAGACATAAGGTGTGCAATATCCATAATAGGGGATAAATAAGACTGGGAAATAGTAAGTAAACCTTACTGAGGCAAAAGTCACCAGAAAATTAAAGTACTATAAGCAATATTATTACCATTGTTGGGAATCATTAGATATGGACTATGAAGACCCTGCAATGAATGTTCAGATCATGATGTAACTTTTCATCAGAAAACACATAACTCTGATTTTCCACTTCTTTGTAGCCATTTGTGATTTGTCTGTATCTCTCCATCCCCAGACTTAAGGGCATGGGCCATACCCATATCACTGTATCCCTACCACAGGGCCTTTTATAGATTTGACATCCAGAATACGCTTACTAAGTAGACAACAATCCTAGTCAATGATTCCAGCCAGATAAAAAAAACATTCTGAACATCAACCTTTTAACAAGGGATTGAATTCTAACATATTGTCAAGCACTCTGCCAAGTACTAGGAATATAAAGAAGTAATACAAACTGTCTTCAAATTTAGACCTACTTCTAGACTCTAGATGGTAAGTGGGCCACATAAACATCCACAGCATTGTAAGTTCCATAATAGCTAGTTGCATTCATGAGGGTACTTTGTTAGATTTAATATTGCAGGGGAGGGAAAAAAACCCTTCAAAAAATTCTACTAGTAGTAGGTGTATATTTTACTTCCTTTTAACTAGAAATAGTAACAACTACGCTATCATTGAGAGACAAGAATCATCCATAATATGTGCACCTATGCAACCTATCAGGTATCTTGATGTAGATTAGAGATTAGAGAATCAAAAGTTTCTTCCATCTTAGTAATTCTGAGGTAGCTCTGTATTCTGACTAAAAATAGAAACTATGACCAAAAAAATCCCTACATGGCATATGAGTTGAATGCTGATGGCAGATGCAACATAAATTATATTGGGTGACATATTTATATTGATTTGTGGATTGGTTTTACTGATACTCCTGACTATGCGCCCTAACCACAGATGCCTGAGGAAAATGTTCAGACCCCTGTCCCAAGGTAGGCAAATAAGAAACTCTGGAAACTTCAGTGGAGCCACAGACAAGAAGAGAGAGTAATATGAAGAGGTCCCCAATAGCACCTGCTGATGTAGGGCCTGACCCATTCCTCCCAGAGTCTCCTGTAAAACTCTCCCTTCATTTCTACAAACACCTCTGCATCACTGTTTCTTCTGTGAGCCATAACTACTGGGTGTTAGTCTTTAATCCTAAACCAATCTTAATGGATACATCTGGCTTAGAAAATCCTCAACAGAACAGCATTTATTGTACAAAAAACAATACGAAATATGTTTCATGTGCATAGAGGTTGATAGAAGTGGGGCGCCAGGGTGGCTAAGTCACTTAAGCCTCCGACTCTTGGTTTCATCTCAGGTCATGATCTCGCAGCCACCTGGGTTTGAGCCCAGTATCTGGCTTTGTGCTGATGGTGCAGAGCCTACTTAGGATTCTGTCCCTCTCCCTCTCTCTCTGCCCCTCCCCACCCACACTGTCTCTGTCTCCCTCAAAATAAATAAATAAACTTTTTAAAAAAGAAGTTGATAGAAGCAACTTTTATGCACATTTTCTTGGGATTGCCTTTAGCAATGAAATGTTACCAAATAGTTTAATAAAGCTGTTAGTGTTCCTGTCAAAAAGTAATAACCTTGGGGCGCCTGGGTGGCACAGTCGGTTAAGCGTCCGACTTCAGCCAGGTCACGATCTCGCGGTCCGTGAGTTCGAGCCCCGCGTCAGGCTCTGGGCTGATGGCTCAGAGCCTGGAGCCTGTTTCCGATTCTGCGTCTCCCTCTCTCTCTGCTCCTCCCCCGTTCATGCTCTGTCTCTCTCTGTCCCAAAAATAAATAAACGTTGAAAAAAAATTTAAAAAAAAGTAATAACCTTAATGATATTATATAACTAATAAAAGGATAACATTGTGTAAAATTAAAAGTATTTTGTTTTGTTTTTTAAAGATTAAAACAAATTAATCCTCTTCCTTCCCCATTTTTATAGATCACATGTAGCAATGATTCATAAAGAAGGAATTGATGACGTATAATGAGAACATTAGTGCTATCCTCTGAAGTCACTCAAAACATGCCATTCGAAATGGTGTTGAAAGAAAGCTCTAAAGTTAAACCAGAAAATGCACTTTGCAGTGACCTTAAAAACATCTACTTTTATTGCTTAGTAATAAAAGAAGGTAATCCAAAAGTAAAAAACAAACATATTTTTCTAATATCTGAACTTGTTTAGAACTAGATATTTTCAAATGAAGAAGGAAAAGACAAGAAAAGTGCATAGTTTCAGTAGTTTAGAATTCCAAATGTTAAGAGCTAATTCTTTTAGCCTTACCATGCGGTGTAAACTGGGAGGTTCTCTCTACCTCTTTTCTGAATATTAATCACTTTAAGTGCATGTAAGGCATGAGTTTTAGAGATCTGTATTCTTAGATGTAACTACATTAAATGAATCCATTATTTTATGTTACATGGACATTTTCCATTAAATTAAGAAATCAATATATCTCTCTGTTAAACTTCCAAGTTTATGGAATTATATTTGAGGTTATCCATAGGGCAATCACACAAGGCATATTCACAGTAATAGCTAGCCATGTGTTACAATGAAAATCCATAACTACAGTGTCTTAAAATATATGCCTCCAGGCATTGTAAAAGCATATGGCAATAATTCATTCCCTAAATGAATACAATGATGTCATCATTCTTTTAACCAAAACCACTATGTATACTTTTAGGAAACTACAATATGTTTATTGGTAAATAAAATCGGAACATTGGTGAATTGGAATTATTATGCACGGACATTCTTACCAGAATAAAATCATTCATTTATTTAAAATGAATTAGGAATTTCAAATATGACAAAAACATCTTCTGCTTCTTTTCTTCTTCTAAAATAAAATGAATTTTGAGGAAATTTAATGTTATATTCTCACCCCAGTTTTAACACTAAAAAATTTAAACCTTGGATTTTTCTTTTCCAAGATTCTCAAGTACAGTAATAAAGATATGTGACTGAGGGGTCAGTCTATATGTAGATTGTCTACCACATTAAATTCCTTTAATATATTGGCTGCTAATATTGGCTTTTTCTAATCATAGTGATTGTATTACTTTAGGCATAAGGCAGATCTCTTGAGCAAAATATTTCAATAAAAAAATCATCATAGAATATATCATGTAACTCAAATTTTTGTTTAATTGATCATTATAATAACTTAAAATCATGGACATATATGAAGCATAATCATTTGTCCCTCTATTACCTAATTATTCCAGATGGTAATACATTTTCTAGATGTTACTGCCTGGAAGATAATGTATTAAGATGATGATATAGGTAAAATTATGAAGATCCACCCACTTAACATATAAAAATTAAAATAAGAATAACCATTTCTGTCAAATAAACTATTTACATTTAAAACAAAATATTTTTTTTCCTGAATTTGGCATGTAGAGGTTCGATACAATACCAGAACCCATGTTTGCATAGGTTCTAAGCATTCACCACCTAACATTTACTCCACTTGATTTTGACTGAACAGTGAACTAGAAGGCAAGCTCCTTCAAGAGTAGACAGTGAACAGGTAATAATATTGTTCTATAAGGTCTATCTTAAAAGTATGTAAGCAGTCCCCAACCAACAGGGAGAGGACAGAACAACAAAGACCATTTAGCAACCAGCTTAGACTCTGGACTTGGACAGACCTGAATGTCTCTTGCCTCACTCACTAAGCGAATGACCTGGGCAAATCATTTCATCTTCATCTATTTCCTTAACTCTACTGTAAAGACGATAACATTAAGTATCTCCCATAGTTTTCGTAATGTAGTAAGTGAAATGCGTGCATAGCCATTAGCATGTTGGCTCAATGATGGTGATCATTATTGCTGTAATTATCATTCACCACTGTATTTGATATTATTCATGTTATTATTCACTGTTTCTTCTCTTTTGATGTAGGAAAATAACAGCTGTGAGGTCAGGCATTATTATTCTACGTAAAAAGTAAAGAAACAAGCTCAGAGACTTCAATGACTTGCCTGAAGATACAAAGATGGAAAATGGCAGGGTCTAGAATGAAATCCAGTTATTTAATTCTATGTTTACCATTCTTTCAACAAGTATAACTGGACGACATGACAATGTGAGTCCTTGAGAACATTCTGTGTTAGGACACTGGCTGATTCAGTTATTCCTCCAAAACACACTTTCAACAGCCACTTTTGGAGTTAAATGGGGGCACCTCTCACTGATGAGCTACATGCTTATCTCTTTCTATTCTTTCTGGAACGGACCCTCACTAATCCTTACCCTCTGTACTCTTGTAAAGTTTCAGATTGAGATCCCATCGCTATACATTTAATATACACCAAATGTTGCATACCTTCTGTGATCCATGGTATTTTAACACTCCTCTAGGAGAAGCATGATTCCTTCACATCCGTTACGTTTTTAAAATGTAAATTTAAAATTTTTGAGGTTGACATTTTGTTACTCACGTGCAAATATATGCTTATGGGCTGTGCACTCAAGTAAAAAGTGTCTGAGAAATCCATGATTAAACCACTTGAATTATTTCTAAATAGACAACATCTAAAATTACACTTTAATGCAGGAGTGCTATGAAATTATACATTTCTGTACTACTCTGTGTTACAACAGCAATAACTGTTAGGCAAAGTGGTTAAGCCCTTAGGGATCTACTTATGTAAAAACTATATATATATATATATATATATATATATATATACACACACATATATATATGCACACTATATATACACATATATATAGTGTATAGACATATATAGTTTTTTAATATATATAATATATTACACATTTATATACTATATAAACAGATATAATATATAAATATATAATATATATTTATTTATAAAATGATACATATTTATTTATAAAATGTCACATAGATATTTCCTTCTTATTACTGAATGGCATAGTTTAAAATTGAGCATGAAGCAGTAAAGTTCATTTTCAATTGTGCTTCATCTCCTTTTAACCTAAGGAAAAACTTTCATAGTGTAAAAAGCATTTTGATAAGTTGCATGCCTAACTCATATTTTCTGAGGTAATTAAGTGGGGGTCATAACATGCTGGTTGAAACAGGGGCTGCAAAATTGTGATCTGTCACATCACCTTAGTTTAATGGATTTAGGGAGTCATTTGGGGGGGATCATGCATATTTAACAATAAAAGGGCCAATCTGTGGGTGTTTGAGAGCCAAAGACTGACTTCAACTTTTTAAATTATATAAATAATTCTGTACACTCCTCCTTCCAAATATAACTATAACTCAAGGCACACAGTATGTTTTTCAAAAACGTCTCTAAATCTAATAGGTTTTGAAACATTGGAATTGTGTCAGATTTTGACATAGATGATAATTCGTATGGTGGGTTTCTAATCTGATTTATAGATAGAATCAGGAGGAAGCATTTTTCTCACTTGTTTTTGATAAATTTTGTACAAATCAATCTTAATGCATTATTTACTATAGAATGGGGGGGGCAGAGCTTGCTTAGGACAGTTTTCTTTTATATCGGTTTCCATATCTGATGGCATGACATGAAATCCATCAAACAGCAAAACAGAAGGAAAAAAAGGTAAATTCTCCAAACATATACATTCATGGACACATAAATCAAACTACAAACTCTACAGTGTTAAGAAAATATGAATCTCTTTACCCAGTAATGGCATCACCTTGAATTCCTTAAATCAATAGTTCACTGAACCTGAGGAACAATTTTCATGCACCGGCACATACATAATCTGGTTTATGCAGTGTGCTAGAACTTGTTCAATATGAGAACTGAGTGCAGCTGTTAAAATAAAAATGCCCTTACAATACAGACTCCTTCAGCACAAGACATTTCAGCTATCCCTATTATTACATCAATATTAATAGGCATTGCCTAGATAATTCATAATTTGGGAAGAAACAGGGAGTCTGGTGAAACTTAAACAGCATGGCCAATAAAACGCACTTCACTTAATGTTAGCAAGTCTCTTTAATATATGTATGCTTGTTTTACAATTCACACTAATATATGAAATGCAACATACACTGTAAAAATCTCTAGGGACACCTGGGGGGCTCAGTAGGTTAAGCATCCAACTCTTGATTTCGGCTAGGTCATGATCTCATGATTCATGAGATTGTGATCTCATGAATCATGAGATTGAGTCCCACGTCAGGCTCGGCACTAACAGCACTGAGCCTGCTTGAGATTCTCTTTCTCCCTCTCTCTCCCTCTCTCTCTTCTCCTCCCCCACTTGCTCTCTCTCTCAGAATAAATAAACATTAAAAAAAAAAATTTAAGCCCCAATTTGGTACTCTGTATACAAGAGAGGTTCTATTCAAAATTTTAAATGAAGATTTATAGCTTCCTGGGACACAGATTATTGTTAAAACCTCACAGGAACCAGTTACATTTCTAAACCATTTACAGACCTAACTTCACAGAAATAGTCTCCTGTCTGTTTAAATTCTCTCCGCAAGAATTTCTCCTATAAAATTCCAATTTTTTATACTTTTGGAAAATTTTACTGAAATATTAATTTGGATGCAAAAAGTAGATCACTGTGCACAGTTAGCTCAAGAATGAATTTTCCCTCGCGTTCTGTTAGTCTTTTCAATAGCCTCTGTCCCTCCAAACAAAGCTATCGCTCACTTGTCATACCAGATGTTAACTAGTAAATTAAAAATTGTGCTGTCAACTAAAGAAGAAAAATTCCTAGCCATACTTAGTATCGTCCAGTGAGATGATCTATAAACATGAAGTTTTTCTATAAAAATGCAACTGAGAAGCTCACACGGCTTCTCTTTTTCTACAGTTTTCAAACTGTAATGAATTTTTTATTATCGTTCATTTAATTCCATGTAGGTTTATTCTTGCTGATAACATGATCTATTGTTCTCTGAGCCATGGTGAGACTGCCATTTCTTAAACAGACAGCACTTATTGGAAATTAAACCTCTACTAATGTATTATAATTATTACTTGAGGGTAATTTGCTCCTCCAGCAGGGAGTCGCAGCCAATGTGAAGGTAACGTTTCTTCCAGGGAGCTGTTAATATTTCTTCTATGCTGAAATCCCACATAATGGATCTTGCCTAAGGCTGATTAATGATTTTAAAGCTGGAACAGTGATTTGTAGCTAAATCAGTCCTCACTGAAGGAGATTCAGGGTTATTTCAGTCAATACTGTTAAATAAGTGTGAACAGTAACTTCAGTTAACACACATGTAATCTAGAAGGTAAGAAAGAGATAGGCAATAAAAGGAAGTAAATAATGGTAATCCTGCTGTCCGCGCATTTCATTTACACTTATAACAGATAACAGGGAAGAAACACATTGCAGTGTCATCAAACCCACGGAATTACTTCACTGCAACACATTTTTCTGCATTGAAAAAGCAATTTCCCAAACAAGTAAAAGCAAATTGAGCTAAGTGCCTAAAATAAATCAGCATCTTTTCCCTCCCTCCTTTAGTTTCTTTCACCTTCCCTGCTAAAGAAGAAATTGGATGAACAACTTGGAAACTTGTGCAAGACAGACTGAAACTAGGGGAAAGGTTTCCTTTAGGATAATAACCCACAAATCCAGAGTTCCAACGTTAGACATTCTACCCAACCCCTGGGGATCTCGCCTTCACCTGAAACAAGGCTGAGCATCTAGCCAGAGGAAGTAACCTTGAGATCTCTCTGCCTTAAGGGCTACATGCCTAATGCATAGCATCAGCACTCTCTAGTCACTCAACTGGATCCTTCTTTGTTAGCATGAGGCCAATATCAATAAAAGGTAGTGATAGAACTGCAGTCAAAGACAAGGTTGCGAATGTCAATGTGCATCTTCCAACTTGTATTTCACTAACAGTCCTGCTTCCCACGGTTCCAATGATTTCTAAACAGAAAGCGAGGAAACAGCTACAAACATTCTGCTACATATTGTTTGTCTGAGGTCCCTGGCTTCTGAACTAACAAAACTGATGAATAAGCACTGTGTCTAAATAACATAGTAAGAGAAAGAGGAAATCCTTGTGAGTGAACACCTGAGGGTCTAGACATATACTCATTAACATGAACACTGTCATAGCAATCAAGAAGCCAAAATGAAAACTGCTGTTACTTTTACTTAGCTAAACAATATAATTCCAGTTAGGGGTGCATGGGTGGCTCAATTGGTTAAGCGTCCGACTTTGGCTCAGGTCATGATCTCACAGTTCGTGAGTTCGAGCCCTCCATCAGGCTCTGTGCTGACAGCTCAGAGCCTGAAGCCTGCTTCGGATTCTGTGTCCCTCTCTCTCTGTCCCTCGCTCCTCGCTCGCTCGCTTGCTCTCTCAAAAATAAATAAACATTTAAAAAAAGATACAATTCCAGGTTAAACACAAAATATGGATTGAAACTTATTGTTTGGTTTCAAAAATCTGGAAGAATCTGGATTTATCTAAGAATCTTAAAAAAAAAAAAGTTAATGCATTTATAATAGGAAAACTTTCCCCCTGTCCTGTAACTGAGGGCTGCATATGAAAGGGCTACAACAATTGGTATTAGGCTCTTAAGAATTATGTCTCAGGGGCACCTGGGTAGCTCAATAGATTAAAGTCTCCACCTCTTGACTTTTGGCCCAGGTCATGATCTCACTGTCTGTGGGTTAGAGCCCTGTGTTGGGCTTATGCTGGCAGTGTACAGCCTGCTCGGGATTCTCTCTCTCCTCTCTTTGCCTCTCTCTCTCTCTCTCTCTCTCTCTCTCTCTCTCTCTCTCTCTCTCAAAAATAAATAAATGAACTTAAAAAAAAACAAAGAATTAAATTGAGCTTTCATTCAGTTTAAACTTCTGTATAAACTATACAGCTCACACACGGGTGTGTGCCTAAATATATACATACCTTGAGTCAATGGCTTTTAACCTTCAATCAGAATCAATACCAAACTACATCTTAACCTTCTATCAAATCGATGCCAAACAGGGTTTCTCAGTGAATAATAGTAGGCATAACACATGAGTTTTTTCTCCAATAGGCTCAAATATCGAATGCAAAATTAATTTTGCCAAGGGGAAAGTTTCTACCTTTGATAATAAGTATGGGTATTTGGTGGTCCCTCTACACACATATTTTATGTGGTTATCTGAAGTGAAAACTTGGCTTCAGATCCTATAATTTTCATGATCGCTTTATTAAATTTTATTAAATACAGTTTGCAAAACATACAATCCTCGCATTTAAAATGTAAAATTCTATGGCTTTTAAAAAATGCAAAATTCTAAGGTTTTAATACATTCAGAGTTGTGAAGAAATCAGCACAATACAATTGTAGAACATTTTCATCACCCAGATGAACCCTCATCCTCATTAGTAGTCACTCCTATGCTTATGCTCCACCCGTAGTTACTAAGAAACTATTTATTTTGTTAGTATAAATTTACCTACTTTAGATATTTCATATAAATCAAATGAGTGATTGACTGGTTTATTTACCATATGTCCAAGTTTCACCCTTTATTTAGCATGCATCAGTACTTTTTTTACAGTGTCAAATAATATTCCATTGTGTGACTATAACACATTTCGTTGATCTATTCATCAATCTGGGTGCATCTGGACTGTTTCTGCTTCTTCACTATTAGCAATAATGCTGTTACAAACAATTATGAACTAGTTTTTGTGTATATATTTGCATTTCTATTAGACATGTATAAGAGTAGAACTGCTTGGTCATAAGGTATCACTGTATTTCACATTTCAAGGAGCTATGTAACTGTTTCCAAAGCAGATGTATTGTTTGGCATTCCTATGAGCAATGTATGAGAATTCAAATTTTTCCAAATACTCACAATGCTTGTTATTTCCTTCTTTTTTTGATAACAGCCATTCCTAGTGGGTGAAAAGTAGTATCTTGTTATGGTTTTGATTTGAATTTCCTTAACAAGTAATGATATTGAATATTTTCATGTGATTCTTGGACATTTTAATATCTTTGGATTATTTGTCCATGTTTAAATAGGATTGTTTTTATATTATTGAGTTGTAAGAAATATTTTTATTGTTTATTTAAGTTCATTTATTTATTTTGAGATACTGAGAGAGAGACAGAGAGCATGCTAGCTGGGGAGAGGCAGAGAGAGAGAGAGAGAGAGAGAGAGAGAGAGAGAGAGAGAGAGAATCCCAAGCAGGATCCACACTGTCAGCATGGATCCCAACACAGGGATCAATCCCGTGAACCATGAGATCGTGAACTGAGCTGAAATCAAGAGTTGAATGCTTAACCGACTAAGCCACCCAGGCGTCCCCGAATTTAAAGAATTTTTACATCCTGCATATACTTCTCATACACCTGATTTGAAAATATTTTTTTTCTGATACCAGCAGTTGTCTGTTCACTTTCCTGTTAGTGTCCTTTGATGCATTAATATTTTTATTCTTCTGAAACACAATTTGCCTACTTTTTTCTTTTGTTTTTTTTCTTTTGGTATCATGTCTATGAAGTCTTTGCCTACCTAAAAGCTCATGAAGATTTACTCCTATGTTGCCTCCTGAGAATTCTATAATTTTCAGCTCTGATATTTTGGTCTATGATCCATTTTGAGTTATTTTGGGGGGAGTTTTGAGGAAGGGTACAGATATGTGTGTTGCACATAAATATCCAGTACCATTTATTGAAGAGTCTAGCTAGTTAACTAAGAATAAGATACTTGCCTCTTCTAAGCCTCAGTGTCTTCATTAGCCTCTGTGGAGAAGGAAAAGGCTAGAGATGGAGTTGATCACCAATGGCCAATGATTTAATCAATATGTCTATGTAATTAATTCTCCATAAAGCCCCCTAAACAACTAGATTCATAGAGCTTCTGGGATGAAAGTGAGTGGAAGCTCCCCACCCCAGCTTGCCCTATATACCTTGCCCTATGTATTTTTTTGTTCGTGAGTTGTATCCTTTTTAATAAACTGGAAACAATAAATAAAGCACTTTCCTCAGTTCTGTGAGGTATTCTAGCAAGTTATCAAACTTAAAGAGTTGGTCTTGAGAACCTGATATGCAGTCCCTCAATCAGAAGTACAGGCAATTAGGGCAAGTGGGTGGCTCAGTTTGTTGAGACTCAGACTTCTGATGGGGTCATGCCCTCACAGTTTGTGGGTTTGAGCCTCACATGGGGCTCTGTGCTGGCAGCTTAGAGCCTGAAGCCTGTTCCAGATTCTGTGTTTGTGTGTGTGTGTGTGTGTGTGTGTGTGTGTGTGTGTGTGTGTCCCTTCCCCGCTCTCACTCTGTCTCTCTCTCAAAAATAAATAAACATTATCTTTTTTTAAGTATAGGTGACTCAATCAAAGGTACAGGTAACCCTTGAGGTTTCCAGCTATGTGACATTGACTGAATTGTTCAGTCCTACGTACACTTGCCCAGTTTGTTGCATGGGAGTACCAAAAGCTGTAAGGAATTTCATGAGAATTAAGTGAGGCAGTAGATATGGAAATGCTGTCAAGATATAAAGCTCTATATAAATACTATAAAATATCCAAATAACTTATCTGGGTATAAGGATATAAAATAATTTACAAAACTGATTATAGAATTGCATGCATATGTAAATTATTCTCCCAGCTTTCAAATAAAAATAGTAGTAAATAATTTGGACTAGGAACTCTTTTTACCTCCACTTTTAACTCATCTTGTGTAGATTTTTGAATCCATGGGCCAACTAAGAGTGGATCCTGCAGGAATGGAACATTTCTATTATATTCTTTTCTCAATAACCAATAATACCATCTGTCAACCTGAGTGTTTTTCTCATCACTGGAAATCAGAGGAGTGTGTAATTATCCCACTGAAAGGGAATTTCTCAAGAAAAGCAAATGGAAGAAACATTTTCTTCTTGCACTGGATGAAAAAAGAGTGCCAGGAATGATAGGATGTTGCATAACTTTATATAAAACCATAACACATAAACACAAATACTGTCAATGGAGGCAGAATGCTCTAGGCTATTAACTGCTGAAAATCTCATATTTTTAAGGCTGTTGGCACTTGGGTTAGTATTCAATGATAACTGAGAATCTCACCCTGAATTAATTAGGAAGTGGGTGTTTTGAATGATAACAAAACTGCCAATTACCATTTATTTACTTTTGGAGCAGGTGTTAAATGATTGATTTCAAAGTGCAATAATATAGTCTGCTTTGGAACCAGAGCTGTGAAAAATATTCACAACCTAAATTAAAAGAAGTATTTTTAAAAAGAAAGGAGGGGGTAGTCCAGTAAAAATAACCCTATACACAATTACATTAACACCACAGACGATCTCTAGTATTCTAGTATATATGACCAATACGTATCTTCCCTTTAGAATATTAAGCAATATCCTAAGAGAACCTTCACCATGACCTGGTTTCAAACATTTGGAATTGCAGAGGTTCTGGAATGGGCGCATAAGGTGGAACGAGAACACTTGGATAAAGACTTGTGTGGTGGAAAATGCTGGGCTTAAGCAGTATCCATATGGCCATCACAGTACCTGTGGTCCTCAGCTTACTGTGGATATGTGGCAAGCTACATTATGTTTAATGTACCAGGAAAATACTTGTTTGCAGAACCCTTAAAAAGATGACATACATGTTACAGGTACACAGTCCATTCAGAGTATATCTTCGATGTCCTTTTCCAATATTAAAACGAAGTAATTACGGACAGCAATATAAAAATGATTAAAATTGGAAGACACTTTCTCACATTAAATGGAAATACATAACAAAGAACACTGTCCATATTTTTGGCTCCACAGGGATTACTTGTATAAATTGCAAGAACCCTGCACTCAAAACAAGACTGAATTAATTAGAATAACACATGAGATTCAAACTGGACAGGTACATGCCAAAAATCTTACTTAGCTTGCAAATATTCAGTTCTATTCAGATAATATTTAATTAAAAATACTGTCCATATATCAGGAGCTAACTTGGAAGTGATAGGGTTTGGGAATTTGCATCAGAGCAGAAATACAACATGATTTTGATTCGTCAATGACACACAGACTATGAGCAAATTCATGGGTACAAATAAATATAATAAAATATATTTCATTAAATTCTACAATGTGATGGTTAATTTTACATGTCAACTTGACTTGGCCATGGGATACTCAGATATCTGGTTAAATAGTATTTCTGAGTGTATCTGTGAAAATGTTTCCAGAAGAGATTAGCATTTAAATCAACACACTGGGTAAAGCAGTTAAGCAGGTTGTCTCTCTAATTCTTAGGACCACCATCCAATCCATTGAAAGCCTAAAGAAAGTAAAAAGGCAAAGGAAGAGAAAATTATCTCTCTTTGATGGCTTAATCTGGGACAATAGTCTCTCCTTGCCCTCAGAATATCACACACACTATTGGTACTCCTGTTGTCAGGCCTTCAGACTCAAACTGAAAGTACATCACTAGCTTTCGTGGGTCTCCAGTTTATAGATAGCAGATCACGGGACTTAGCCACCATAATCATATGAGTCAGCTCCTTACAATTTTCTCTCCCTCTTCCTCTCTCTCTATATATAAACAGATATATTTCATCTTTATATATACAGAGTTCTCCTGAGGAACAAAAACTACGGTGTATAAAGGTGGATAATATAGTCTATTATATATTTTTATACTTCATTATACACTTAATGTGTATAATATAGTAAATTTTATGGGCCACCTGGGTGGCTCAGTTGGTTGAGTATCCAACTCTTGATTTCAGCTCAGGTCATGATCCCAGGATTATGGGATCAAGTCCTGCATTGGGCTCCACACGGGGAGCGTGCTTGAGATTCTCTCTCTCTCTCTCTCTCTCTCTCTCTCTCTCTCTCTCCCTCTGTCCCTCTCTCCCTCTCTCCCTCTCTCCCTCTCTCCCTTCCCCTCCTCCTCTCTCTCTTCCTCCCCGCCTCTCTCCCCTGTTCTCTCTCTCTCGTATATACATATATATATATGCATATATATTCAACTTCAAATATATATATTATATGCATATACTTGCAGGAAATTATTTTACCTCCTCTATATCATATGACTATACACACATATATATGTATATATACATATTCAGGGAAAAAAGAAGAATGTATCACAAGAACCACAATAGTATGGTGGAAAGAGGGGTGGACTGAGAGTCCAAAGATACACAATCTGAAAAACCTTTTTGTAAGATTAAAAGAGTCATTTAACTTTTCCTTTGTGCCACTCAGGAAAATTATTTAATCCCTCTGAGCTTGATATTTACCTCTGGGGGCATTATAAGGTTCTTAAAAACCGTTAGCTAGTATTTTTTAGTCATTGTCAAAATGTAAGATTTGTCTCTTCTCTCTGTGCACTTTTTCCCCATTACACTGTTCCTTCCTGTTCCACGGTTTCAGTCTCCCCACCATTTCTCAGAGACAGTTTCCAGATCACAAAACATCCTTCTGGTTCTCATTGGACAAAACTGTTCATGTCGTTCAAGCTGTGATGCCTAGACCTAAACTCAATACAATGGGTAGACTGATCACTGCAATGAGTTCCATCTTCTTTTAACTAGACATGGTATTTATTAAAACCTTTTAGGACTGACTTAGATTTTGTTTATTTGTTGTTTTTCTTAGCAACAGCTCATGTATAACTTACAGGAAAGTCAATAAGGTCCTGAAATGTTTTAAAATTACATGTGTGTAGGTGCCAGGTGTGTAGGTGCCTGGGTGGCTTGATTTCAGCTCAGGTCATGATCTCATGGGTGGGTCTGAGGGATCTAGCCGTGTGTTGGGATCTGCGCTGACAGCATTGAGCCTGGTTGAGATATTCTCTCTCTCTCTCTCTCTCTCTCTCTCTCTCTCTCTCTCTCTCTGTCCCTCCTGTGCTCGCTAGCTCTCTTTCCCTCTCTGAAAATAAATAAACTTTTAAAACTAAAAAAAATAAATTACACTTGTGTAGCTAAACATATAACATTTTAAATGTAAATACAAAAACATCCACATACGCAGTTTTTGACTAGGACAGAAAAAAATATGATACAGTTGCACGTTCTTCATTTTTTACATGGATCTGTGTTTAGTCTCTGTTAAACCCACTAGATACCATTTTAGCTCACAGTAATATTGTCTAGCTCACATTTCAGTATCTTTTCACCAGGATATGATGAGAAGTCCCCCTCCCAGGTATAATAGCATAGATTTTCACAGCAGCTGTGATTTCATGGGGAAATCCTAAACTTTGGACTCGGCCATTCACTACCCATGATATGCACGAGTAGTAATACAATTTATTTCATTACAATTTCAAATATAACTTCTTTGAATCCTGGATTACTTCTGTTAAAAAAAGAGTATTATAATACCTAATTGAAAGATTTGTTTTGATTATAGAACAAAAACATTTTAAACTTTGAATGTAATGGTTTCCATTACAACAGAATATAACAGCATCTCAGAAATCTTCATTTGAGATCTTCTGTGATTCATTTTTTTTCCCTTAAAGTTGAAACATCACTTCTTTGTTTCCCTTCCCCCACTCTCAGCATAGAGGGTCTCCTTCCTTGTAAAATACAGTATAGTTCATGACACTATAGTTAAATGTTAGTAGAAACTACAAATAGAATCAAAGTGGAATACAGACAAATGATTAAGAAAAAGAAGGAATGAAGGAGAAAATAAATGTTGTTTTTCCCTTTCACTTTATCATAATAACATATTCTTTGAAACACATTTCAGCTAATTGTTTCCTTGGCTCATGAATAGATGCTGAGGCCACTGAAGGTGAGACTTCTGTTTAATTTAACCTTGTCAACCCAACACAGGGGAATGTCAGGTGTAGGATATTAAAAAGGTTTTGGAGGGGCACATGGGTGTCTCAGTCGGTTGGGTGTCCGACTTCAGCTCAGGTCATGATCTCACAGTTTGTAAGTTCGAGCCTCGCATCGGGCTCTGTGCTGACAGCTCGGAGCCTGGAGCCTACTTCAGATTCCGTGTCTCCCCCTCTCTCTACCCCTCCCCTGCTCACACTCTGTGTCTGTCTCTCAATAATAAACGTTAAAAAAAATTTTAAAAGATTTTGGAAAAATGCAATAAGCCTAAGAGATAGCAAATATTTTATACGCCAGCTTAAAAAAAAAGGAAAAGAAAGAAGAACAGGGTCTGTATGCTCATCTAGAAGGATTTCAAACACAATTAGTTGATGATTTCCATGAATCCCAAATGGCATGTCAGGGGTAACAGATAGGATAGCAATTGTCACTGCATCCTGTACCACGATAGGAATGTTCCTTTGGATGTTGTGGTCTAATAATTTTATGAAAAAATAAACGGATTTATTAGAAAACACTTGTGTGACTCTAACAATTGCTTCAGGTTTTTCTTGCTGTTTCACAATGTGTTTCAATATTATATTTGTAAAATTTTAATAAAAACTAGGGTTAAACTTCCCATTTTTTCTTAAGTTATTGCGTCCTGTCTAGCACATTTTCTGCTATTTCTTTTCGTTTAAGTTTATTTATTTATTTTTGAGAAAGAGAGAAAGATACAGCAGGAAGTGGAAGGGGGAGAGAGAGAGGGAGAAAAAGAGAATTCCAAGCAGGCTCCCTGCTGTCAGGACAGAGACTGATGTGGGACTCCATCCCAAGAACCAAGAGATCATGACCTGAGCCAAAACCCAGAGCCAGATGCTTAACTGACTGAGCCACCCGGGCGCCACTCTGCTATTTCTGATGTTCTTTTATTGATTTTTAAAGATTAATAACGGATACTCAACCATAGATAGTTAATTAAAGTGAGCTTGAGATATGAATTTACATTAAACACTGAATACTTTTCTGCTCTTTGGATTTACTCATGCTTTGATTTCTTTGCAAAGTTTGTTCTGCCTTTTAAAAACATCCTAGGATGATTCTATGTAATTGACACATGGGAAGTAACTTTGCTTTCACTCACTCATTGTTCAAATTCTTATACATAGCACCTTTTGCAAGTCATGTGCAGTATGGTATGCATGAGGTAGAAAGCACTAGACTAGAAACCTACAAACCACTGGACAAAAAAGCACCTTGCCCTGCCAGTGTGTGTGTGTGTGTGTGTGTGTGTGTGTGTGTGTGTGTGCGCACGCGCGTGCTAGATTGGCAGGGGATGTTAGTCACCCAGCCACAATACAGTGGCTGTGGGGATAATAAAAGGAAGTAAAGGAGGAGAAGACTCAGATTGAGGTTTTATACTCTTTCAAGTAAACACATCATTTTGTGTTCTTTTCTTTTAAAAATAACAAATATATAGAAAATTTGACCAAAAAGAATAAACATTATTCATAAAACATTCATAAACCCAACAAAGGTTTGATTCAAAAATTTTATGTACATACACACATGCAATATGTCTATAAAATTATAGGTATATATGTTATATAAATAGGGCAACTGTTTTACTTAATATGATACACTATTAAGTAAAACACAAGCTTTATGCCATATAATTTATCAAAAAATATATTTATTGACATTGCATAGTATATATGTATATATATATTATGTACACATATACAAATTTTATATATTTGCTTTGTTATGAAATATATTTTTAGACTACTAATTTGATGGCTGTATAACAGTCTACTGTTTCATGACTTACTTATCTATTCCTCTATTCTAGAATGCTTAGCTATTTCAGTATAAAATAACTATATGATGGATATTTTTACTGAGGATAAATTGAGAAATTAAAATTACCAGATAAATTAGAAGAAATATTGTCAAAGCTTGGACATAAAATGACAAAATGCTTCTGAGAATGACTGTCTTTTCCTTACAACCTCCATTCATGACTTTCTCCTTAGAAAATCTCCTACATCCTAAAACCTAATAAAATATTACCTACATTTGATTATGCTGTTGATATGGCCTCATTTATATACTAGAATTTTAAATTTCTTTTAAAGTTAATTTTGACATGTTAAGAGAATATTTCTCCAATTACTTCCAAGTGATTAATTGCTTAACACAATTACTACTCTGTTGTCTCCTTACTTGTTTAGATGGTATACTTATTATGTAATCATGTCTTCTGTATTCTAGAACTTGTGACTTATTATTTTTTTTTTGCCACCACAGTATTTCTATTTCAGTACTTATTCACTGAGCTTATTGAAGAATTATAACACATTTTCAAATAAACCTCTTAGGGCATGATTTTATATTTGCAAAGACAGTATAGTTTCCTAAACCCTTCATGCCCCTTACTTAATTCTCCATTATTAATATCTTTCATTACTATAGAATATTATCAATGTATTTTTAAATTATAATACAGAATTCTTTGCTATTCAAAGGTTTATATGTATTTCTTAACAATTTCTGTTTATTCTTTTTTAATTTTTTTTTCAACGTTTATTTATTTTTGGGACAGAAAGAGACAGAGCATGAACGGGGGAGGGGCAGAGAGAGAGGGAGACACAGAATCGGAAACAGGCTCCAGGCTCTGAGCCATCAGCCCAGAGCCCGACGCGGGGCTCGAACTCCCGGACCGCGAGATCGTGACCTGGCTGAAGTCGGACGCTCAACCGACTGCGCCACCCAGGCGCCCCTGTTTATTCTTTTTAATAAGAATTTTTATTGACACTTAATGGAAATCACTTATAATTTAGAGATTAAATCTGCAATACTTACAATTTGGATAATTTTAAGTGACCTCTAAACATCTAAAAACTTAGTATCCATATATTCAAGTTTTCTTCATTAATATTTAGGAAGGTTTTACCTTTTTTCCTATATGCTCTTTATATTTCTTAGTAAAGTTTTATTTCTCCCTATTCTCCCCAAAAGGACTTTATGAATTATATTTGTCCATTCACTATTTTAATTGACCATAATTTTATGAATATTAATTTTGTATCCAACAAACTTAGTCCATACTGGTTCCTTCAGTTGTTTTTTAAATTATATATATTTTTAAAATTTATTTATTTTAAGAAAGAGAGCAGGGGAGGGGCAACGAGAGAAGAAGAGAGAGAGAATCCCAAGAAGCCTCTGGGGTGTCAGTGTAGAGCCCGACACAGGGCTCAAACTCACGCACCACGAGATCATGACCTGAGCTGAAATAGTCGGACACTCAACCAACTGAGCCACCCAGGCTCCCCTTAAATTATGTAAATTTGTCTGTAAATACTATTTGTCTCTAACCCCTATCAAAAAATTGATTTCAGTGTTAGTCCTTTAAAAACATATTTTTCCCCTTAATTTCACTACTATTTCCTTTTGCATCAAAGTAAAAGAGCCTATTGATTTCACTGAGAGAACAGAAATTCTCTATTCTTGTCAGGAATACATACTAAGTTCTGTCAAGTACGCTTTACATTTATTTTGTGTTCATACATGTTTTTCTTATTCAGTCCTTTTCATAGGCTGATATATATTTTTTCAACATCTTCATTTTTATTTTTACATTCATCACAATACAGATCACTACATATTTTCTACTCACATAACCACAGGTAACTTAACAACAATATGTTCCTTAAAAGAAAATAAGCTTCTTTTTAAGGTGTAGCCTTGTATCTGCTAGAATGATTTCTCCTCTTGTCCTTTCTGTCACCCCAATAAATCTTTCAGTTCACATTTCCATGGTACCAGTAACTCATGCTAGTGTTTTTAAAATAGTTATGCATGCAGTGTTTTCTGCAATATTCTCCATAGTATTACAAGGTTGAGATGCCAGGAATTCCACTGCTCTTGAAAGAAACTACCAGAAAGTCTATATCAGAACCCCAGACTTTCTGGCACTCAAACGGAGTATGTAACTTTCAAGAAAAACAGTATTAAGATAATAATTCCCATCTTATAACAGATTGAAGTATTTTAGAAACCACTTTCCATTAGACCTGGACTACTGATATTGAGCCCAGAGTTAGAGCTACGTGGCAGTTCAGCTAGGGAATTTTTTTAAGGTGCTATTCTAAAAACTGTCATTTGATGACACATCATACTGCTGTAGACTTATTGTGTTTTTTCACATGGAACACTTAAAGCAAATTATACTAAATTACAGAGAAGAGATGATTCCGGGTGACAGTGTAAAGGCTTTGATGCAGAGATATTGCAGGTTAAGTTCAGAGCTAGATACTGCTTTATGTAAGAGGAAACATATCCTGAGGAGCACGTTTCCATCTATTCAACTACTCACTTTTAAACAGGTCCCAATTGCTTTGGCAAAACATTGGTATTAAGGACTGAATTATGCCCCCACTGCCCAAATTCATATGCTGAAGCACTAATCTTCAATGTGAATGTAATCGGAGATAAGGTCTTTAAGGAGATAATTATATCATAAAGGTGAGACTCTAATCCAATAGGACTGATGTCCATATACAAAGAGGAAGAGGCCATGTGAGCACCAAGAGAGAAGCCACCATTTACAAGCCAGGAGGAGAGGTCTCAGCAGAAGTTAATCTAGATGGTACCTTGATCTTGGACTTCTAGGCTCTAGAACTGTGAGAAAATGAATTTCTGTTATTTAGGTCACACAGTCTGTGGCATTTTGTTATGGCAGGGGAGCAGACTAATACAATCGAACTCAATTTCTATTTTGGAAACTATCACATAGGTCACACGTACTTAATGTCCACATAAATGAAGGCATTTTACCAGGAAAACAGAGGTTTACTGACTTATGTAATTCTAGGCTCTCTTATTCATGGCAGCTCACTAAAGCCTGAAGATAATTGTGATATTCATATGAACAATCATAAGCATGCCTTTTTCATGGATGACTAAAAGAATGAATCCAAGCATGTCAATCACAGAAGTTCTAATCATTGCCATTCTCACCGATGAAGTGTTACTGAGAAGCATAATATCTAGTTGGATGCAATCCCCAGATATATAGATGTATAGTGTGTGTGTGTGTATGTGTGTGTGTGAGACAGAGAGACAGAGACAGACAGATAGAGGGGGGGAGAGAGAATTAGACAATTCTAACAAATAATTTTGGTATACAAGCTTTATGGTGGAAAAAGGAAGAGGGGTTTTATCCATTTATATTAGATATAGCTCCTCTCTATTTTGAGAATATAAAAAGTGCAGATAAAACAGTTGAGAGAAAAGAAATAATGACCCAAGACTGTCAGGTCATTGTAGCTGTGACACCTGTATTTCTTGGTGTTTGATATGCCTTTCTCATTAAGACGGAAAGTAAGTTGTGTATGCTGTGAAGAGAATGCATGAGTGTACTGATCTGAAAAATAATGTGGTGTATTGCCTCTAAAGCAGTGATGCGAACAAGAAAGAAATAAAAGGCTGTAAGCACTTACATATTTCTTCTCATGTGCATCAAAAGCTAAAAGAGCAGTAAAAGAAGACGATTTAGACCTATATATACATCCAGTGTTTTTTTTTCCTGTAACAAAACAGTTCTAAAATCGCCCACTTGTATTTATCTTCCAGATTCTACTACTCATTAGTGATTTAATAATTGAAAATATATCTTTTGAGTTGTGGTTATCTTTGTCACAGAGGGTTCAGCTTAGAACAATTATTTAGATGTGATACGAAGAAATCTGTGTTAATACAATTCACTAGAAAGCAGAATTTAGTGTGAAAGGGTTCCCCATGGGTCCTAATCTAAGATTTACTGATGTATTAAAATATTGAAAAAGCTTTGCCATACAAAATCTCTAAAGTACATGTGAATTATAGCATTAAGAAAAAAAAAAAAGAAAACAAACAGAAAGAAAACTCAACCAAACAGGAGGACGGTGGTACCTAAGGAAGACCTGCAGGGAGCATTTGGTTCAGGGCCTAAGATCTGGTCCTGAGAAGGGTGCCAAAACTCTTTTGCCAAAATAATACAAATATCATCAATCACAGGAGGGTGAATACATGCAGTCAAACTCACAAGTATCAATACAGGTAGAAGAAAACAGAAGGTATTATAAGAGATACAAATACTGTTGTTTTGGAAAGAATATTCCCTTTCTATAGATATATTCATATGAAAAGCCACATCACAACCAGAAGATTACCCAATGAGCTTTAAATAAAAGTCAAAGTAGGGAGAATAGGGTGAATCATATTAGTGTCTATTGTCATTGTATTATGCTAATCTCATGCATCTATATGAACTAGAAGACCCTACGATATCGGTATATGCTTTTATCTGGGAGTGCTAATTACATGCTGACAAATTAAAACTTTCTACCCGATGTCCTCGTGGCTCTTCCCCTATTAACATGTTTCTTTTTTTCTTGTCCTTCAAACATCAGTAGACTAATAGTTTGCATTGAATGCTACCAGTTGGCTACTCAGCATCCTTTCCCACACTCTTATTTCCTGTTAGAACTCTGATTTTGAGGGTGCCTGGGTGGCTCAGTTGGTAGAGCATGCATTTCTTAAACTCTGGGTCATGAGTTCAAGCCCCACGTTAGGCATGGACCTACTTAAAAAAAAAAAAAAAGAACTCTGATTTTGTTTAGGAATCCTCCCCTGTACATGAGAATGTATTCAGGGTGGCTGACTGCAGTCCCACCTAAAATAGGACTTGTTTTCAGTGTATTACCTTACCTACTGCCAGGGATTAGTTCCAACGTGTTTATGTTATTAACTCTGACTTATGAAATGCATAGTGAAATAGGTCGAGTAACTTCTGGCAAATTTCTTATCTCTTAAGTGGAAACCAAAAGAGAAGGGCTTTCTCTCCCTGAGTATTATGGAATCTGGATATCACAGATAGAATGGCTACAGCTATTGTCAGACAAACCATCTTTTTTTTACTACCCTAAGGATAGAGCCAATATTGGTAGTAACAAGCAGACATAAAAAATAAGGTAGACGGTTGATGATGTCATTGACCTATTGAATCTAGTAAGCCTACATTTGAATAAAGCCTGCCATTAACTGTGAGCCATTTAAAGCTGTATTTATATTATAGCTGAAAATACTTTTCTGTTTTTTAAGGTTGTCTATTTTGAAAGAGAGAGTGTGTGTGCATGAGAGAGAGAGAGCTGGGGTGTGGCAGAGAGAGAATCTGAATCAGGCTCCACACTGTCAGCACAGAGCCAGACGTGGGGCTCAACCTCATGAACTGTGAGATCATGACCTGAGCCGAAATCAAGACTTGGATCTTAGCTGACTGAGCCTCCCTGATGCTCCAGCTGAAAACACTTTTTAAGGAAAAGAAATTTGTAAAATATTCTGAGGACATTTCTCTTTTTGCATGTTCTTGTTTCTACTTAAGGGGGAGAAACAGCTCAAATTGAAGAATCTTTCCTTGGAATACTGTTTCTTTCTTCCCTTTTATCATTTTTTTAGGGTTTAGTCATTAACCTATTAACTTTTCCTGTAACCACTCTTTCTATAGTTCACCTGATTAGATCCCATGGATTTAATTCTATCCATATGACCAAAACTTCTAGATACATTTCTCCAACCAGACCTCTAAAGGCTCCTGACTCCCATAACAACTTCCCAGTTGACACAGCCATTTGTATCATCTCAAAGTGGTCATATACAATATATCTAAACTTTTTCTCCAAGTTCTCCCCCAGTGTGCCTTATTAGTGATAACCTCCTTGATTTATAATTAATAGTGATAACATCTCTAGTGACCACTAGTGATTAACCACGAGTGATGAAGAGCACTATCTCCAAACATAACCTGAGTTATCCTAATGCTCTCCAAACCCACAATCTTGAAAACTACAGTCTTTGTCTTAAGCACCACCATCTTATCCTTATTCTAAGGCAACGGAGTTTTTAAAAACAAAACCAAATCAGATTGTAACCCCCAGCTTAACACTGACAATGACTTCTTGTTGTCCAAAAATAAAATCGATTTTTACAGTATCGTGGAGAATCCTACGTAAAGCTGACTTTGCCTCTCTCTCTGACCCCAACTAAACCTACATTCATCCTACCTATGTAAAATCCAACCACTCTAGATTTTCTCTAGATTCTTAGTGTCAGTCATGTCCCAAAGCCTTGCCTATTTTTGCTAGTTCTTTATCAATCTGGGAAGAAACTTTACTTGCAGATCTTACCAGGAGTTTTCACTTCAATTTCGGTTCAAACATTATCTTCTGAAAAGTTTTCCCTTCACTACCCAACCTAAAACAGTATCTGTTTCCAGTACTCTCTATAACATCACTCCTACAAATTCATAAAATGCTCCAGACGTTCCAGGTTACCAGG
This sequence comes from Prionailurus viverrinus, assembly GCF_022837055.1. Classification (NCBI taxonomy): domain Eukaryota; kingdom Metazoa; phylum Chordata; class Mammalia; order Carnivora; family Felidae; genus Prionailurus; species Prionailurus viverrinus. Next base: position 222,546,178 of record NC_062561.1, on the reverse strand, counting down.
CAAATGTTATGTTTTTAGTGCAGGCTTGATGGGCAATGCCATTTAAAATATCAACCCTTCACTGCATTCCCATCTCTCCTAAAATCTCCCTCTTTTATTTCTTGACATTTTATTACTGATGTCTCATGTAACATTTATTACATGTTCCCTGTGGACCTCCTCACACAACACTTTAAGCTACTCGAGGGCTAGATTTTGTGGTTGTTTGTTCACTGTTGTATTACCACTGTCCAGGTGCATTGAAAACATAACTGGTGATCCACAAATATTTTCAGATAAATCACAAAATTCTCATTTTATTCATAGTACTTAACACTCTGAAATAACTTTGTTAACTTATTTACTTTTGGACTTCTCCCTTAGGGAATAAACACTTTCAGAATAAAGAATCGCCTTGTCTAAATCACTGTATTATCTTCAGTTTAAAGACAACTGCCTGGCATATAATAAGCATCATGAATGCAGGTATGTGTGAATAATTAATTTCTTTGATAGCCATTTGACCGTGGAAGCTCGTGTTTGACTCAGTTTTGCTTAGATGATTTAGAGTTTGTTTTGGGGTGTGTTTTTCCCCAGTTCTTCCTTGGTTATGTAATAAAACATCATGGTTAAGTGAGCATTGTGGGGCTAGAAGGCCTGCCCTTGAATTCTGCCTCTTCCACTATCTCTGTGATCTACGGAAAGTTCTTTAACTGTTGAGTTCCTCAATTTTCCCATGCAACTAATGGTAACAATAACAACTGAATGAGCCATCATTAGACCAGTGCACAGCACACACCAACCTCTCAAGGTTATCTTGAGTGTTACTAATCCTATCTTTTACCCAGCATAGGCCTGTACCCACAGACGATGACAAGAGAGGTATTTAGGAACATCTCTTGCATCCATGCATTCCTAGGAACTGATTCGAAGCAAATTCAGATAATTTTCCATGGCCCAAATCGTAATTCCTGCCTTAATATGGTCAAGTTCTACTGCTCACCACCGACTTTTCTGCTGATTTTTCTTTCCTTTACATTCAAGAGAACTAAAGGGTGCAATGGCCTAAGAATTCTCCCTCTCTGAGAGTCAATCTCTCTCTCATAGACCTTTTTTTTTAAAAAAAAAATTTTTTTTAACATTTATTTATTTTTGAGACAGAGACAGAGCATGAACGGGGGAGGGGCAGAGAGAGAGGGAGACACAGAATCGGAAACAGGCTCCAGGCTCTGAGCCATCAGCCCAGAGCCCGACGCGGGGCTCGAACTCGCCGACCGCGAGATCGTGACCTGGCTGAAGTCGGACGCTTAACCGACTGCGCCACTCAGGCGCCCCAGACCTTTTTTTTTTTTTGTAGACCTGGTGGGAATGTGATACCTTTCCATATATGAGGATGGGCTATGGAGTAAGAAAACATTTTTCTTTTTCCTCTGATTTGGTCCTATTTCCCAGCCCAACGTATCAAGTTCTTTATCCTGAAGATCAGGACGCAAGCTTTACAACAGTAAAAAGCAAACTTTCCTCTTCTAATTTTTCTGCTGTGTATATTCCTTGTGGAAATTCTTGGGGCAATCTGAACCTCACCCAGGTTGGGTTAAGAACTTCCGGTCCCTTGACATAATAATATCCAATAGTGCTCTAAACTTCACCATCTTTTACCTAAAATCTTATCATCTCTATTGCAGTAATAATAAACAACTTTGTTAAATGTATAAACCAATTTTCTGCAACAATGTTTCTTCTCATTTCCCCTTCCCTGATTCAACCCAACTTGCCAAAGAACAAAGATGAATTTTACTGTATCTCTCCTATGATTTCACTCCCTTGCTCCCCAATTTTCAGTGGCTTTCCATTTCTTACAGGATAACTTCCCACATCTTTGCCATTTAAAACCACATACCTACACACACTCTAATCTTTACTAACATTTCCAGCTTTTCTTTCCTCAGTTTGTATCTAAGCACCTGTGTTAGAGTCAAAGGGATCTGCTTCAAAGGAATACACACTGGGCTTTTTGTGTGTGTCTTCAGATAATCTTTTCCCCAACTTGGATACCACATTATCCTTATCTATCCAAACTCCCAGCTTGAAAGGTCACCCCTCCCTTTCTAAGCATTACAGACTTGCACGATTTCCCTTTTCTCTGAATTTGATTTGGTACTCTGAATTTGTAACATCTTACAGTATCTGTATGACATTATACTGTGATAACAGTCCTTCACCAGAATTTTTTGACTCCTTGTTAATAGAAAACTATTTTAAAATGATATTTTACAATACTTAGTACATTTTTTCTCCTAAAAGAGTAAAATTAATTTTTCACAGAATGAGTGTCTAAGTGAAAAGTTAAATCGAACCCCTGTAGTTGTGAAACACAATGCTGAATAAAAAGTGCTATCCCCCGAATGATAGTCAGACCTAAGAAAACTGTGGCAAAAAAAACTTTTAAGTATCCTCAGCATCCTTTAAGCTTCATCTTTATACTCCCCGCCTTTACAGGGTTAATTTGGTATTCTCACTGTACCTCATTGAGTCAAAATACAGATACAGATATAGATATAGATACAGATATATATGACATAGGTACAGATATAGAGATATAGAGAGATAGATAGATAGATAGATAGATAGAGAAATGATAGGACTGAGAATCATAGAAAAGACAATGATATTTTAATAAGGGTAATTTTTATAAGAAAAGTTGGAACTGGTTTTCTATCCTAAATGTCTTGTCTTTGTAGTGGTTCTTCACAAAGAAAATAAAATCAGTGCAATATGTATATATGCTGTTTTTATTAATACTCATGGACAAATAGTTAAGGTTAATACAGCATAAATATACTGGAGTGGCTGTTCAGCATGACACAACCTCCTTTCCTTGGAAACTGTCCTTCACCAAAAAGAGGGATCTAGTAAATTCTGAAATGTTTTTTTTTTAATTTTGTTTTTTAGTGTTATTTATTTTGAGAGAGAACACACGAGCGAGTGGGGGAGGGGCACATAGAGAGGGAATGAGAATCCCAAGCAGGCTCCACACTGTCAATACAGAGCCTGATGTGGGGTTCAAACTCACAAACTGTTGAGATCACGACCTGAGTCAAAATCAAGAGTTGGACGCTTAACCATCTGAGCCATCCAGGCACCCCTAAAAATTGTTTTCCTTATGCCATTTGCTCTCCACCTCACTGATGGGGGTTTTAATTTTTTGATTTAAACATTTTCCACTGGAATTTTGACAGTATTTCTCACAATTAGATCCCAAGAGTTTGCAACTGAGGAATTCTAAACTTGGAAACTCTGTGGTCTTCTTCCCCTATGTATATGGAAAGGTGGTATAAGCATTAGAAAGACAGGTTACTAAGAGACAATGCTACCAGTGATACGCTAAGAAACGAGGAGAGTTAATACCTAACTACAGAGTGCTACAGCCTCTGAAGACTGTAACACAACCCTGTCCACTTGTAATAAAATCCCTTTGCTTAATCTAGTTCAAGGTACTTTCTGTTATTTGCAATCAAAAGTGTTTCCAGCTAAGGCAGATCTATTTTGAAATACTCCCTAGGGAAATCACACACATTATTAGGGTTATGCTGCTGAAGTTCCAAAGGTCCAGCAAGAAATTCACAGGTAAGAAACTGGAAAGGTGTAAACCTTAACTTTAAGGCTGGATTTTGTACAACTAATATTGGTACATATGGTAGATTACCAAAAAAGTTAGAATGTTTATAATATAATAGGAAATTCAGTACTACCGAAACTCATGGGGAGAGACTACAATATATTCAGTATTCTGGAACAAGGTATTTATTATATTTTATCACTAATGATAAGGTGGTCAACACCCTTTATGTTTCTTCAGAGTATTACAAATCCAAATATTGTGAGGTAGATGTTGAAACCACATTATAATATGAGTGATATATACTGTGACTTTCAACTTTTGGAGAGCTGAATTTTCTGATGCATTCACTACAGTTTTCTTTTGCCTCACATAGTGCAGGTTGGGTTCTTAAAATTTCATTTTGTTTATACCACGTATGAACAATATAATGTCAGAAATAAAGATAGGTTATGGGTTTTCTCTTTGATTTATACAAAAAATATAATTGAAGGGGCGCCTGGGTGGCGCAGTCTGTTAAGCGTCCGACTTCAGCCAGGTCACGATCTCGCGGTCCGTGAGTTCGAGCCCCGCGTCAGGCTCTGGGCTGATGGCTCAGAGCCTGGAGCCTGTTTCCGATTCTGTGTCTCCCTCTCTCTCTGCCCCTCCCCCGTTCATGCTCTGTCTCTCTCTGTCCCAAAAAAATAAATAAAAACGTTGAAAAAAAAATTAAAAAAAAATATATAATTGAATAAATTATTACTCTTCTCTGTATACTGTATGGATCTGCCATATATTATATGTATTATATATACATTATATATTATAGTATATATATATACCATATATAGTATATATTATATATTGTAGTATATATATATATAATTGTGTCTGTATACACACACACATATATACATATAATTACATATATATATATACACACACACATAACTGTGTCTGTGTGTATACACACACAGATACACACACACACACACACACACACACGTCTCCTTTACATCAGTTCTCTGAGGTGGTAATTTATATTTATATTTATCCAAAGTACAGAAGGAACTGAGATGCATAAAGTTTAAAAATACCTGTTCAGGGCTACAATGCTAATGAATTGTTGAGCAGCAAGGATATTAACAAAGTCAGTAAAATACACTGCTTTTCTATAACAAATCCAAAATCATGTCATTTAGCTCTCAGCGTCAGATTCTATGAGAAATTGATAGCAATATAAACTCTCTAGCTTCCATTTCACAACACAAATTCAAAGCAATCTTTCTGAAGGGGAAAAAAAGGTTACATTAAAAAAAAATTACTGGGGCATCTGGGTGGCTCAGTCGGTTAAGCGTCCGACTTTGGCTCGGGTCATGATCTCACAGTTCATGAGTTCAAGCCTGCATCAGGCTCTGTGCTGACAGTGCAGAGCCTGGAGCCTCCTTTGGATTCTGTGTCTCCCTCTCTCTTTGCCCCTCTCCTGCTTATGCTCTGCCTCTCTCTCTCTCTCATATCAATAAATGTTAATTTTTTTTTAAATTACTGGTACTGGTACACACACACACACACACACACACACACTAACACACATATATACTTCTCTTTTTGTGTAACTCAAAATAGGAATTTTTTTTAATTTTTATATATTTTTGAGAGAGAGAGGGCACACATGAGCGTGGGAGGGGACAGAGGGAGAGGGAGACACGGAATCCGAAGTGGTCTGTGCTGACAGCAGCAAGCCTGATGTGAGGCTCAAACTCACAAACCATGAGATCATGACCTGAGCCGAAGTAGGACACTCAACAGACAGAGCCACCCAGCTGTCCCTCAAAATGGGAATTATTAAAACACTTTCAATATTAAAGTATTTGGGGAAAGGAAAAATAGAGAGCACTCCTTAAATTCAATAAATGGCACAGCTGAAAAATACGGCGATGTATGCCACCAAGAGAGATGATAATTACTTTTTTCCTTTTTAATATGCACAGAGGGATAAAGACATATAATAAAACGGAAAAAGTAAACATCACCACATTGTTTGGTATTTAATCATTACTTTTACTTCTTCTGCATCATCTTTTTCCTATCCTAATGGTATACTTTATCAAAACGCTATAATAAGGTAAATGGAAAGGTATTTCCACACATTATGGTTTACTTGCATTTTTCCTTGAATAATTGTCATAAACCTGATATGACACGTGTTATTTATGTCATTTAATTTTGGAGAGGCTTCAGATAGCTGGGAAATGTCTGCTGTAGAACTGGTATCTCAAAGCTTTAAACGCACTTTGGCTAAAAGAAACTTCTTTTGAGATAAAGTACAGTTAGCTCTTGCTGCTTAGTTCTAAAGCATTAACTAAATTAGTAGGTTTTTGCTGGCAGATACAGATGTCCATCCCATTTAATTTCTACATACTTTATGTCTTTTAAAGTATGAATACATAGAGCATTTTTAAATGTTTCTATTAATAATAAAATGGATTTAACTTATAATTATTCCCTTGACTACCTTCAATAAAAAGAACATGCATATTTATATTTTCAGCTTTAGTATTTAAAATATCTACTCTGACTTTAATAATGTATAATTTATATTCCATATTATAAGGGTAATAGAGTCATTACAGAAAATATACACAAACTAAAAAGTTCAAGGAATGGAAGAAAATCATATATAATAAATGGTACTTCTGTAAACAATATAATATTTTTACACCTTATTCATTTTTTCTATGATTTATTTTCTTCAGTTTTGTATTCACAGTTCCATGTAATATTTCAGCTTTTCACTTAATGTAAGTTCTTTCATGCATTGTAAGAATGTTATATATCTCAATTAGAAAGTATATAAGGTTCAACTATTTTAATGCATCATAGTTTAGTTAGTCCTTCATCCGTGGATAAACACTTGTTTTGAATATATTGCTACTAATAACATTGCTACAATGAGCATCTCTGCATATAAATTTTCATCACATTCAGGTTCCACTATTTGAATTATTGAGCCAAAAGTTATTGGCATTTTAAATGCTGTTCATAGGCATCAAACCAGAGAAACCAAGGTTTTAATTTCTTTATGATATGTGGTCTCATTATATCCTTGGTGAATAGTGTTTTTCACCACTATATTAAAAATCCCATTTAATATCCCATTAGTGTCTGCAAAACAAAATGAATTTAAGCAAAAACATGACAGGCTCATTTCAGAAGTATCTCCTAGATCTAAGTGTCCACATGCAGTCTGTCTTTCCTGCCACTGCAACATTTTTCTTCCATAATATCCCATCCACACCTGTCATACTTCTGGAACCTCACTCGAGGCACACCAGTATGAACTGGCCTTATTACAACCTAATCACACCCCACCCATATTACATGGAATCGCTGAAGAAGACACAACATTAAGTCTACCAAAAATGCATAAATCCCTTCAATTAAAACTCTGCAGGGCCATTTTCATGTTGAACATACAGACTTATGGCTAATATTCTTTGTGCTAATGCGATTATTTGTGCAAATTAAACTCTTTTAAATTCTTCTTCTGAAATTTCACTGTGCAATACTAATAGGAAAGAAAACATCTCTACTGAAATGATAGTTAACTTGTGACCATGACTATACCTTTATTTCCACATTTACTATGTCCTCCAAAGTCATTTCCAGTCATTTTTGTATACCATCTCCCATCTATATTCTAGACATTGAAGAAATGGTGTATTTAAGTCTTTGTACCATCAGTGTGATTGTTGATAATAGAAACGATCAAACACCATCAACAAAAAACACCATCACATTAAGCGACTCTTCCAAAAATACTAGTTTTGTGAGGAAACTAATATTTTTTTTTTGAAAATGTCATCAAAAAGAGTTGGTTTCTCCATGAGGACAGGTGCAGTATTTATTTACTCTAGGCTAAAATCTGAAATTTAATGCACCCATCCATTTTCAAATGAAAAACTCGAACATTTTTTCTAGTTTTATATCCTTTGCTGTCACATATTTCATGGTAGATCTTGGTTTCTTCCGGGCTAAAATTAGTTAAAAGTTTATTTGGGGGATTAGCTTTTGATCATAAAAGCATGGCACACTAAAACAAACAGTCTCAAAACAACTTATGCTAGTTCAGGGAAACTGTAGTCATTGGGAAAATAATCTAGTCTTTCCTGAATTATTAGTTGGTTGTATAACAGTGACGCAATAAGGCCAATCCACTCTCAATTTAATGACTGGGAGGTTGGTGTAAAATTGTACTCAGGTAGCGATGTTATATGTGTTAACAGCTAGTCTCTTGGAAACAAACACATTGAGAGAGCAATCTTCGAATATGCTGTTCATTCAAAATGAAAATATTATCAAGGCCTATTCTCTCACTTTGCCATTCAAGTAGATTCACACAGAATTTCACTTACAAAACTAATCCTTATTTACAATTCACTGCATACTAGCACTGTAGTGAGTAAGGGAGATACACGTCGCTCTTACACACAGGGCCCATGCCTTCACAACACTCATTCAAAATAAACAAATGCACACAGACATACACACATATGAACATGAATTAGCAGCTGTTCTGAGATCTCTCCAATTGTGCTGAGATATTATAGTTGTCATTTGATAATGGAAGGGAGGTCAGAGAAGTTTCTATTGAGAAAGTATCAGCCACAATGAGGTTGGAGAAATGTGTGCCGTGGAAGGGAAATCATTTCTAGGCAAAGGGTAGAGCTGTAAGGGATGTGCAAAGTCACTGTGGTGGAAGGAAGTGTGACAATCTTCAGGCCAGTGTGGCTGAAGCACAGAGAAAAGATGGCCCAATATGTGGTAGAGGCCATGGGTATACAGCTGGAGTTATGTAGATTAAATGCGATGCCATTCTATGTCAAAACCTATGCTAGTTTTATTTCTGAATTTAGTAAGGACACAGACCAGACATATTTAGACTGACATAAAACAAAATTATGTATCATACATGTAGCAGTAATTATTCTTTTTCTTTAAAGTTTATTTTATGTATTTATTTGGGTGGGGGTAGAGCAGAGAGAGGCGAGAGAGAGAAAATCCCAAGAAGGCTCCACACTGCCCAGCAGAGAGCCTGATGTGGTGTTTGAACACACGAACCATGAGATCATGACTTGAGCCAAAACCAAGAGTTGGAAGCTTTACCAACTGAGCCACCCAGGCGCCCCTGTAGGAGTCATTGTTCTAAATGTAGCATATAGTTTGCTATTATCAAAGAGAAGTAAAAGCACTGAAAAATCCAAAAAGATTCCCTGTTTATGACATGAAAAAGGACCAGACACCTTGGAAGCGAAAATTTAAAGAGACTTAGAAACTCGGGATAAATCTGTTTGTAAAACCAATTCACAAGAAATCTCAGGAAATCCTCACAACACAAAATGGAACAGGCAAAACTGGAAACTGATGGACAACCTGTCTCACTGCTACTCTGGCCACTCACCTGTGCTCAGAAAAGAGGCTTGGACTCTTGGCCAAAAGAGGAGAAGGAGGAAATCTTTGGCACCAGCAAGAGGCAGCTTGAACTGAGTCCGAAACACGAAGGGGGGGGGGGGTACTCAAATATGAAAAGGTGAGGGGTAGAAATTTTAAGCTGGTCAGCCTCGGCCAGGCCCTATTGGTGACAGGGAGAAAGGAAACAGGAGAAAACACAGCAGATTCCTAAATGCAGCCCCATCCTCATGAAATTTAGGAAAGAAAAACAATGGGAAATGATAATTCAGGCAAATACCCAGAAGACAAATAGTTCTTTAATTTAAAGAGCTATATTTGGCTCAAGGAAGTATGTAAAAATGGACAGAAATATACAGAAATTTTAAGGGTGTATGTGCCTAACAAACAGCCCAAAAGATGTACCACAAAAATTAATGAAGTTATAGGGAGATATTGAGTCATCCTTGACTTAACAGAAGACTTTATTCTCTATTGTTCATTGTGTAATCAAACAAGAAAAATGACAGAGATTTTACTGCATGCCCATTAACAACCTTGACCTAATGTGCATTTCTGTATCACATAATTAAAGAATACATTTTTTTTCTCTTATATAAAGGAAGTGTTTATGAAAACTAATCTTAAATTAGGTCATAATGCATTCTCAAGAAGTTCAAAGACTTAATGTACAGACCACCTTCACTGAATAGAAAAGAGGTACATGAAAAATGAATCACCATCAAAAAGTGGAAATCGTGTTGACTGATCACCATTGGAGCAAAATACTGATAAAGTTTAAGCTACAATTTTTTCAGGGGACAACTGAAAGGTCAGATGATTGAGCTTATGGCAGAGTCTGAGACTGGTAGTTCTGTGATCATCGTAGAAACTTGATCCTCGGGGCGCCTGGGTGGCGCAGTCGGTTAAGCGTCCGACTTCAGCCAGGTCACGATCTCGCGGTCCGTGAGTTCGAGCCCCGCGTCAGGCTCTGGGCTGATGGCTCAGAGCCTGGAGCCTGTTTCTGTGTCTCCCTCTCTCTCTGCCCCTCCCCCATTCATGCTCTGTCTCTCTCTGTCCCAAAAATAAATAAACGTTGAAACTTGATCCTTTTTGCTTTTCATTGCTCGATAGCCACACTGGAATACAGTCTGCATTTTCTAGTTTCCTTACACTCAGGTATAATTATACATAGGATTTCTGGCCAGTGCAACTTGGCATAGGTGAGTTACCTTACGTCACGAGAACATAAGGCATACCCTATGGAAGGGGGACCATACAATAGAGCAGTTCCCGGCAATTCTAAACTAAAATTCTTGCTATACTGGGGTGCCTGGGTGGCTCAGTCAGTTGAGCGACCGACTTCAGCTCAGGTCATGATTTCACGAGTTTGAGCCCTGAATCAGGCTCTATGCTGACAGTTCAGAGCCTGGAGCCTGCTTCATATTCTGTGTCTCCTCTCTCTGCCCCTCCCCAGCTCGCACTCTGTCTGTCTCTCTCTCTTGCTTAGAAATAAACATTTAGAAAACTTTTAAATAAAAAAACAAAAATAAATGAGTAACCTACCAAAAAGTGGAAATTTTATTGGAGTAGAATCACCCATTAAACAGTGAAAATGGAGACTCTTGGGTGGCTCAGTTAATTAATTATCTGACTCTTGATTTTGGCACAGGTCATGATCTCATTAGCCCGTGTTGGTCTCTTTGCTGACAGCGCAGAGCCTGCTTTGGATTCTCTCGCTCTCACTCTCTCTCTCTCTCTCTCTCTCTCTGCCCCTTCCTTCCCTGTTCACATGCTTGCTCTCTCTGTTTCTCAAAATAAATAACTAAACTTAAAAAATAGAAATATTATTTCCTTAATAGCTATTTGGTCACTATGCATGAATGTCTTGTGTCAATTTGGCTCTTATCATTTAGAATTAAAGGTCTGAATCCTAAATTGTTTACTTACCCATTAGATCATCACACAGTATTCTTTATCACAGAACTTTCCTAAACAACTGTTTGTAAAATTAAGAAAATCCAGGAAAAAAATAATTGATGAAGAAAAAACTTTAATAAATGGGAAAATAATAAATATAAACATGCCACAGTGTCATGCGAAATATGCTAGGGAAATCTGCAATGGATTCTAGACATCAAACCATGGTGGAAAATTAACTCGTTAAACAAAACAGCAAGGAGTTAATATGAAATCACAGGGTGCGCAAACAGTCCTACAGGGTTTGTCATTCCATATGTAACCCGGCAATATTTTCGGAGGTTTCACACACACACACACACACACACACACACACACACACAGAAAAATAAACCACAGGCTTCAAAAAGGCTCTTGCTCTTTAAGGAACAAAATTCATCCTTAGAAAAAATATATAGTTATGTGCTTTTGCATTTGAGTTCTATAAGTTTGCATAAAGTTTCTGTAAATTCACTAATAAGTAGACTTTTGTCATAAATCATTAAAGCAATATGTAAATCTGGCACTATGTTTAGAATTAAGAATTCCCAGCAAATGAATTTATACTAAATTGAATATGGGATTTACCATACACTTATTCTTAGGGGATGTCTTTAATCGATTTTCCTAAACAATTTGTCAACTTATTCAATTCTTAAGGGAAAGAACTAAGAAATGTTTGTGACAGAACAAAGGAAAAATAGTTGATTGACTAATTTTTTTTACAAAACAGTTGAAATAATTATGTTGATGGAACAAAAATAACTTCATATGCTCTGAAAGGAAAACTTGAGAGCCATTCATCACAAAACCAAATCCATAATCTAAGGCTTAAGTTAATTTGCAATTGTTGAATAGAAATCTACTAGTTAGGGTACATATTTTCTAATATTCACTCTATTGTGCAGGACTTTTGAGTTTAAATTAAATTTTATTTCATAAATTTGGTACGTATACACACTTATGTGTACGTTTGCCTCAGTATTTTAACCTACATCACTTGAACAGTGCAAGACACATATAAATGTTTGGTAAGTGATGCTAGGTTGTTATTACCTTGACAATAAGGCTTCCTTTTTTACCCTAGGAAATCTGGCTGGATTAGACATTTTACAATTGTAAATACATTTTTTTAAATGTTTGACAAACCCTATGCCTCAAAATTCATATATCCATTTGTCCTGACAACTCTATTAGAGTTGCTTAACTTTCTTTATTTTCCTTTTAATGTTATTAAAAAATATAAAATACATTTTAAAAGTTTCTCAGGATCAGAACAGCAACTTTTTTTTCATTTGTTCTAACCAACAAAAAACCTTTTGGCAACTAGTCTAGTTGCTCCTGCACCATTTGAAAGGATAAACAAGTGAAAATTTCCACGCTTCTATTCTCACCTCTCCTGCTTACATTCCTACCATTTTAGAATCACTTCAGTATAAAAATCAGTAATGTTTTTGATGGTTTTCTTGGTGGCAGACACAGCTCTAAAAGTTTGACATATATTATTTTAATCCTTATAATAACTCTATGAAGTATGCATTAAAGGCCCTGCTTTACAGATTACATTAAGTACATTAAGAAATAATGAAGTTTATGTTATGTTTTCAATGTCACAAAGCTAATAAGAGGTGGAACTAGGATTTGTACAAAAGAAACTGTGACTCTCAGGAAATCAGTTTCCCAACAGATAAGTAATATACTATTTGTCCTGTATCATACAGACCCTTGAAGGAATGGATATTGTAGGATGTAAATAAACATGTGGAACCTCATATATAAACTCCCTTTAGAATGTCTAGTAAGAGGCATTTGGGTGGTTCAGTTGGTTAAGCGTCTGACTGTTGATTTAGGCTCAGGTCATGATCTCACAATTCCACAGGATGGAGCCCCACGTCAGGCTCCATGCTGACACTGTGGGTCCTGCCTGGGATTCTCTCTCTCCCTCTCTCTCTCTGCCCCACCCCTGCTCATTGCTCGTTCTCTCTCTCTCTCTCTCTCAAAATAAATAAAAGTTAAAAAAAACTTAATAAAATGTCTATTAAATCCAACTGAATAGTTTGCAGACTACTTTATAATGAACTCCATGATTTTGCCTTGGATGTCTACAATAGGACACTGCTCATATCAGAGTAGAATAGTTATGATCCCCAACTTTGGATCCAAATCCCTGTTCCATAACTTACTCATCATATGACTTTAGGCTAGTTTTTTAGTGCCCTTGCCTCAGTCTCCTGACATGTTGGATAAGAATAATAACAGACAAGTCTCATAGTCTTATGAGACTAAGTTGATGTATGGAAAATGCTTGGGAAAAAATGCCTAACACAATATCCACTCCGTAAGTATTTTCAATCAATTATGTGCTAGGGATATCCAACAAGATTATGGCGATAGATGATAGATATAGATAGATAGATAGATAGATAGATAGATAGACAGATGACAGGCAGACAAAAGATGGAAAAGGGTGCATACACACCCTACATATTTCATAGATTCTAGCAATTCTAATGCCATCACCAGCATATCTCCAAGTTTGGGAGTATACAATCTTCTCATCCTTACTCTAAGTTGGTACTCTTATCTATTAATTCAATGCTGGGACCAACTTCCCTTATTGCTGTTGCCCTATTCCACTTTATTCTAAAATAATATTCAATCCTTCTACTTCAATTCCCCAATTGCCTCACTAGCAATTTATCATTTTATATTAGACATGACTGTTCCCACAATGCCAATCGAATCCTTCATCTGGAGATCTAGCACTCGTACAGTGGTTGATTTTCCCTTCTGTTGCTCTCCTACCCCCTATATCTTTTTCTGTTCGAATGCAGAGCAGTTCAAACTCCTGATTCTAATTAGGCCATATCCTCAGAACCTAAGCTTTCTCTCCAAAAGATTTATTAGGGTACTGCCTAAACAGTGTAGCCCCAGCATAGTGGGAGGGTTTTTCACTGGCTGGCATGAGTAGATATGTGATAGGAGTAGGGTATCTGTACCATGGGACAAGAATATCTCTTCTCATTTGATCATGAGCCCTTTCCACATATTGCTAGTACACAGTTGTTGTACTGATACATTTCTGAATAAAATGATCATGAAATAAACTCTGTTATTTGATGTCACATCATGAGGGACCACTTAAGAAGCATTTAGACCTTTTTGCTAAATTTGGATAGGAAAGAAGGAGAAGGAGGAGAAGGAAGAAAAAAAGAAAAAGTTTAATGCTAACTTGAAACTGGGATAATTCATTGAACTTTTAAATGGTTGTGCCCTAGTGAAGAACTCATTACCACCACACTGTACATTTAACAGCTAATTTATCCCAACAGGCCCACCTAATACTGCAATAATATTTTAAATCAGATGTTCTCTGGTAATCATACTGAGATCCATTTATTTCAGGAAACCTGTTCCAAACAAGTACTCAGGCCAAAATTATTTTTTTCCATGATATGTGGACTCAAATTCATGGGTTTAACCTGGAATTTTATGAGTACTTGAACAGACTCAAATAGCATTTTGAGATGGAGTGCTGGCCCTAACCACTCGCCCTTGGGAAGTCTATTCCATGTGTACAAGAAGTGTATTTCTGTTTGGGTAAAGTACAAGTGATGTTTCCAAACTTTCGGTTGCTAAAACATTAGCTTTGCCATCTGTTATCTAGGGCATTAATTCCTCCTCAATCAGCAGCACAGGAACTTGGGGGCTTGTCAAAAACTAAAGCTTAAAATTACAGTCCTGCTTCAGACTTCTGATATTAACCAGTAAATCTAAGAATCTCATTAATCATCTATCTTTTCAGTTTCTCTGAAAAAAAAACGTTTGACTATATTCCCTCAGCTGCCTAAGCATATTTTCTTTAAATTTTTTTAATGTTTATTTTTGAGAGAGAGACATAGTGTGAGTGGGGGAGGGGAAGAGAGAGAGGGCGATGCAGATTCCGAAAGCAGGTTCCAGGCTCTGAGCTGTCAGCACAGAGCCGGACGTGGAGCCTGAACTCATGAGCTGTGAAATTATGACCTTAGCTGAAGTTGAATACTTAATGGACTGAGCCACCCAGGCGCCCCTGGTGGAGGATGCGGGCATCATATTTTTACAAATTATAATTTGACAGCATTCATTCAGCTGACTGAAGAACAAGAGAATTCCATCTGAAAAACACATCTGCATCCCTAATAAGAACTTATTTGAAAGTACTGGTTATCTCCCTTACTCACGGATTCATCAGTCACTTACTGTGTTCAGACTCCATACCAAACACTGTGATTGATGCTGGAGCCAGTGGAAAAAGTTAAGAGACAGCACCTGTCTGTCAGAGTTCAAAGCAGAGCACAGAACCTGATTCCATAAAATAGATATGACTCGATGGACAACACTGAGATAGCAGAGAACTAGAAGTGAAAACCCAAGTACTATCAAAATCACAGGGAATAGAGTAGTTGAGCCTGTACTGATTGGGATGAGGATATGGGTAACTGGAATTCGTGCTCAAAGAAATGATGTGCAAATGTGACCCAAAGCATGTGTCAAATTTAGAAATGGGAGGTAGATAATAATATGGGAAAAAATATGTTTTTCAGAATTCATTTCTTGGAGAGGTGCTATCTTTGTTTGAAATAAATATTTGGATTATTTGCTAAGGTGTGTGTGGCGGGGGAGGTAGGGGGTAAAATTCTACTGTTCTGAGGAGACCCGTTTGCTACAATGCTTCACGTTAAGTTGCCTGAAGCTGGCAATCAGTAAACTACTTCCTGCTCTGCCCTATACAGTGCTCTAATAATTCTTCTAATTTAGACCTTTTTTTTGTTTAAATGTTAATGTTGTTTTTGGTCATGCCTAAAAACTGGTATCTACATCCATTAAAAAAAGATAAGCATATTCCTTAGATGCAATTCTGTTTAAATTTAAGATGGGAGTTTTCTATCTCGTGGGCTTTTAATAAAGCATGCATATGTTTAACTCACCACAGAGCCCTAGACACAATGCTTTCACATTCTGACTGCATCTTGCTTTTTAAGAATGGCTATTTTAGCTAATACATGTTTATTGGATACACCATTATGGGGAAATTACTCAAATTCATCAAGTACTCAACTTCTATTTCCTGAGAAGAACATCAGTTTAGGTCTTTAGAAAGTAATATAAATACCCAGTAATACAATGTAGATTACAAGAAGCTATATTGTGCTTTGTGCTGAAAAAAAGAAATTGGTAAATACTAGGTTTAAAAATTGTACCACTCTTTCCATCTAGCTCCCACTCTCACCCTTACAGATAAAGTGAGAGCTCTAGTATTTTGTAGATGAGAAGCACTTTACACAGATGAGGAATAAAATGCCCGGAAAATTCTAGTGCTGCTAGAGGATACTTTTGTTGTTGTAGTTTACAGTTCACTGGGTTTTTTGTTCAAGGAATTAAAATTGAAGTTAATTATAAAAAGGAATTGTAGGGCATGGCTCAGTTGGTTGACCATCTGACTCTTGATTTCAGCTCAGGTCATGATCCCAGGGTTGTGGGATCAAGCCCCATGTTGGGCTCGGTGCTGATCATGGAGCCTGCTTGAGATTCTCTCTCTTTCTCTACCCTCTCTCCTGCTGGTGCGCGCTCTCTCTCTCTCTCTCTCTCTCTCTCTCTCTCTCTCAAATAATAAATATGTAATTAATTAATTTTTAAAAAGGCATTATAAATATTAGGGCTTTTTAAGGTTAAATCCATGGGACCTAGTATAGACATGCATGATGGCCCTTGATTGCTGGGAGGTGATCTCTAGATCCTGGATAGAAGTCCTGCCAGATAGGAATGTGTTTGTTTTACCAGAACTTTGGCTGCCAGACAGTCTTAACAATGTAAATTTATGATGGAGGATTTTAGGGTCTAAAGGTACTAGCCCAAACTTTTGGGAGAGGCTGCAAGGTGAAGGTCAGCCAAGAAGGCAGAACCGGTTAAAACTTTATCGACACCAAAAGGCTCTGGTTGCATACTGTAACCCTTCAATAATAGGAAGAGGTAAAAATTTGCATGACCCCACAGAGAGACATCGACTGGAAGCTCCAAGTTCAGACCCCTTCTGGGTCCTGCCCTGGACATCTCTTCCCTCGGCCGAATTTAGTTCGTATCCTTTCACCGTAATAAAGTGTAAATGTAAATATCAGGTTTTCACTGAGTTCTGTGAGTCTTTCTAGTGAACTATCAAAGCTGAGGGAGGTCCGAGGGGACTCTCAAATTTATGTTCAGCTGATCTAAAGCAAGGGTTTATCCTGGGACTCCCAATTTTACAGCTGATATTTGAAATGAGGGCAGTCTTGGGGAACCGGGATCATAAAATTTCCTCCCTGTGGGCCACGATTTCTGGATTTTCTTTGCCCAGAGCATGAGGAGGCAAGGTATTACATACCTTTCTTAAGGGGAGGTATACAAGACAGGGAAATGGAGAATACTTTATATTTCCTAAAATATTGTTCATTATTCTTCTTTAAAGGCTTAGCAGACTCTATTTGGTTTCCAGCAAGATCTGGGATTCTTCCCTCTCCTATTTATTGGCTCTATGACCTTGAATTTGTATTTTAGCCTTTATTTCAAATAAACTTCGTGAAGATTAAATGGTATAATGCCTATCAACCTTTTAGTTTTAATACTTCTGTCAAGTTTAAGAAATCTGGTCTCCCATTCTGAAAATACACCTTTTTCTGATCATGGCCTTCCTTCTCCTCTTCTCATTTTCGGATGGAAAGAAATAGCTACAAACTGTGAACTTTCTCCAGACAGAATAATAGGGAGAGAGAAGCCTAAATAAATAGTTCTTACCCAAAAACATTCCTACACATGTTACTTATAATTGATCTTTTTCTTGTTAAAATACAAAATGAAAATAAATAAAATATACTTAGAGAAAAATATAGAGATATTGTGTGCAATATTAATTCATGAAATGCCAACCCTAAGAATAACTTAAATACTTAAAACATTAAAAGAAATCTCATAGATGTTTCAAGTTAAATAGGGGTACCTTTATTTAAGTTTATTTATTTGTTGAGAGAGAGAGAGAGAGAGCAAGTATAAGCTGTGGCAGAGAGAGAAGGAGAGAGAAAGAATCCCAAACAGGCTCCACACCATCATTATGGTGTATATATACATCATACACCAGAAGGCATTACGTATATGCCATCTCTCCTTATGTGCTGCTGTAGCATTAGAATTTACATATGTAAATTTACATACATACATACATACATACATACATAATGGAATGGAATGGAATGGAATGGAATGGAATGGAATGGAATGGAATAAGGAAAAGTGAAGTAAAATACAGTAAAATAAAATGACTGTCTTTGTCACACCACTAAAGTGGCTCTTCCATGGACAGGTTTTTAGTGACATATGTCTGCTCTCCTTGGCCTTTTGATTATACTTATGAGTGTCTCCTCTCACCTTGGTGACATTATTATAATATGTATTATAGAACCTGCCAGATTGGGCTGCACTTATCTGTTTGACTCCTGTGCTATGACCTCCTAGACATCATTAACATCTCATCCATCCTTGTACCCCCAGAAACAGCCACGCTACCTGGCATGTAGTCAGCATGGTTCTGTCTTGAGTAACTTGAAACATAAAGACTTAAGCATGTGCAGCGGTGGGGCGGCTGGGTGGCTCAGTCAGTTAAGCGTCCGACTTCGGCTCAGGTCATGATCTCACGGTTCTTGAGTTTGAGCCCCGCATCAGCCTCCCTGCGGACAGCCCGGAGCCTGGAGCCCGCTTCAGATTCTGTGTCTGCCTCTCCCCTGCTTGTGCGCGCTCTCTCGCGCTCGCGCTCTCTCTCTCTCTCTCCCTCTCAAAAATAATCAAAACAAAATTTAAAGAGTGTGCATGTGAGCACATGAGCACGTGGTATCATGCTCACCTTCACACTAGGCACAATCCCATTCCTTCCAGAGTCATATAATGAAGCTATGTTGTGGCACTCTTTATTTTAAAACCTTGCTTTATTTTAAAGCCCGTGGTCTTAATAAACAAATGAAACGTGTACAGTTAAAAATACCCAAGGACTCGCCCCTGTATTTTCAATTATAACTATGAAAACCAGTGCATAACGTAATAAATCCCAAGCCAGGGAAGAATCAAGAGCCTGCAATTGATTTAAATATTCACAAATTCAAGTGAAACATATAAATTTTGCAGTTAAATTAGGTAAAATAAATCCACCCAGATGTCTTGCCAAATATGAGTACACATAGCTGCTGTCTTTAGCTCCTTCACACATATGTCCCCTCGAAGCAGATGTATATCCATATTCACTCAGGAAATAGTGTGTGCTTGCATATCAAGTATGAGAGAAGAATGAGTGTACAGATGAAAATAACTGCTCTCTAAGGGAAAACTCTTCAATTGATGCTAGATTTGCGTTTCTGCCCATATGTGTTTACATACCTTGAGTCGTACATGAGCAAAGTGTATAATTCTCATGTTTCTATTCCTGTTGCATCATTCTGGCACAGAGTTATTGTAAAATATCACCCTAAGTGAAGCTGCATTTCGCTGGGGGCATCACTTAAATATAGCTTGTAAACACTGAAAAGCACTTTGTGATTGGGGGGCAATATAATTCAACATATCGCTACGACCACTCTGAGGAGGATCAGAAAATATAACGCTAAGGCCAATAATTGCTAATTCTTTCCTCTAAAAAGTTTATAAGGCTTTCATTTTATAGCCTTTTTTGCTTATAAATGTAAGGCACGTGCACTTTCGAAAATCTTAAAAATTTACAAAAGTGCAAAAGGTAGAAAAATGTTGGGGAAAAAATAAACTCACGTGCTTCCCACACGCCTTATGTCAATTTTACACACAGCACATTATATGTTTACTGTATTACAAGTAGAAGGTGGAAAGTAACTTGAATGGCTTATAGGTCTATATGCTTTTCTATAAACTGCCCAAAACAATAGGAGGAGGGCTAATTAAAAGTTTAATCCTAAATTGGAGTCTAACAGTGAACAGAAAAAAAAAAAAAAGTCTATTAGAATACTAAATATAAAACAGCAGTTCAGTCAGGGGCTAGGAGCAAAGATGTCTGTGATTTGCCCCGTGGACAGTAAGACAACAAAATGCCCCTCACCCTAGACAGACAAAGATCTAAAACTTCAGGACACTGCCCGACACAATCATTGTTCTGGAAGTCCAGGGCCTTTAAAACCTTCACGGTTGATTCTAAACTTTGAAGCATTAACTTTCAGAAGAGGTAGTTTGTTTTTCTCTCCTTATTTTCTTCTCTTAAGATTTATTTGGGTAATTACAGGGGAGAAAAGGGAAGGAGGGAAGTGACTTTAGGGATAATTTCCTCTGGTTTTTCAAAGTACAGTTTCTGGAAATGAAATCTGACAGAGAAGAAATATAATAATCATATACTCAGTTCATAGGGTGATGATAATAAAATGCAAACATTAAGCATACTATGTCCTGGAAACACTCTTAAGCTCTTTACATCCCTTTTCTCCTCAATTCTCACCACAGCATGATCAGTTTGTGCTACTAATTTCTCCATTTTACAGTTGAGCGAACTGAGGCACAGAAATATGTAAATTCCTTGGCACCACATAGGCAGCAACTGCCAAAATCAGAGTGTGAACCCAAGCACTCTGGAACCGGGGTCTGATTTCATAATCACTATAACAGAGAGTTTAGAGTTTTCTACTCGTAACACATCAAACCTGAATTTTGATGTCACAGCAAATTTTTCAAAATACAATTTTAAGAAGCTGCAAAATGTCCCATCTTTTAGAGATATTATGGCTCACCCAATCAATCATTCCTCTCCTTTAGATTGTTTTCCATTTCCTCGCTATCACGAATTCGGCTGTGATAATGCTGCAAACAATACCTTGTTATTGTATTCATGACTTTGAACTTAAAAATTTTTTCTACAGATATTTTCAAATGATTTTTGATAGAATTTTACCCACTTTTGTTTCAACAGGAGCCTGTAGGAATATTCGGCTCATTGTATGCTTAGTAATATAAAATATTACCGACTTAATTTTAGTGTGTGGGGATTCTGTGATCTTTAAGGCAATGTTTATGAACGTATGTCAGCTTTCCTGATTGTTTCCATAAAGTGTCATAGTAAGATGGAAATTCCAGATGTGTACACGATTCTTAGCTGTATGACATCACATACAAATTCTTTCTGAGCTTCAATTCTCTCCCCTAAGAAATAGGTCTATGTTGTGCACCCTCTAATTTAGTGGCTTGTGGCAAAATAAATATTATGTGAACATGCTCTCTCAACTGTAAAGTGCTATCCAAACTTACATTATTGGCTGTTGATATCATGAAGAATGGATGAATTATATTTTTTTACTTGTGGGACAGGAAACTTAAAAAACGCTAACACAGTTCACTACAGCACTAAATAATGTAGCTCAGTCTCTGTTGTATCTTTGGCTCTGATCTATCCATTCTGTGTGAGGTTTATGAAGTAATATGCAAAGTCTATCATTTCTCTTTCGAAAGAAAAGGACATTAAGAGACGTATATCCTTTTAAGGTCATGGGGTGGACAGCCAAAACATTAACTAAGATTCACAGATTTTGATTCTCTTTGAAAGCATAAAGACATAACATGCATTCATTTTAGAAACAATTTTTTTTTAATTTTTCAATAGGTTTTATATTTTTAGAGCAGTTTTAGGTTCACAGCAAAACTGAACATAGAGAAAGTTCCACTGACACAGCATTGTCACCCAAAGTCTATAGTTTCCATAAGGCTCACTCTTGGTGGTGCACATTCTATGGGTTTTGACAAATGTAAAATGACATGTATCTGCCATTGTAGTATCATATAGAGTAGTCTCGTTGCCCTAAAAATCCTCTGTGCTTGGCCTATTAATCACTCTGTCCTATCAAAACTCTGGCAACTACTACTAATTTTAGCATCTTCATAGTTTTGCTTTTTCCAGAATGTCATACAGTTGCAGCCATACAGTATGTAGTTTCTTTAGATCAGCTTCTTTCACTTAATAACATACATTCCAACTTCATGCCTTTCGTGACTGATGGCTCTTTTTTGTTTGTTTGTTTGAAGTTCTGAATATTATTCCATTGTCTGAATGTACCATAGCTTAGTTATTCATTCACCTATAGAAGGACATCCGGTTACTTCCAGGTTTTGGCAATTATGAATAAAACTGCTGTAAATATCCATGTGCATGTTTTCGTGTGGAGGTAGGTTTTTAACTCATTTGGGTCAATAACAAGGAGCACAGATCTTATGGAAAGAGTATGTTTTATTTTGTTCTGTTTTTTTTATTTAAAAATTTTTTTAATGTTTATTTATTTTTGAGACAGAGAGAGACAGAGCATGAACAGGGGAGGGTCAGAGAGAGAGGGAGACACAAAATCTGAAACAGGATCTGGGCTCTGAGCTGTTAGCACAGAGCCCGATGCGGGGCTCGAACCCATGGACCGCAAGATCATGACCTGGGCCGAAGTCAGACGCTCAACTGACTGAGCCACCCAGGCGCCCCGAGTATGTTTTATTTTGTAAGAAACCACAAACTGTCTTGCAAAGCGGCCATACCATTTTGCAATCCCACCAGCAATGCATGAGACTTTCTGTTGCTGTACATCCTCACCAGCATTTGGTGGTCTTACTGTTTTCTATTTTGGCCATTTGCACATTTGGCCAGATGTGCAGTGATATCTGGATATACAGCAGAGAACGCTTCAAAGTTCCTAAAAGTTCTATGCTGATTTCCATACAATTGAACACATTCTTGGAGAGATTGAGAATACACTTCCTCTTAGAACAATAAAGACCTTCAGACCTTCATTCTAGAAGCAATACAAACAGGACCTACAGTGATTGCTAAAGCAATAGACTATGAATTCGCATTAAAACTCCATGAATATTTATTCATTGTTTTATTATATAAACACTCACATTAAAAATAAATTATGCTAATATACGTTCCTTTTCTTTAGCATCCTCAAAGTATTTTTAGATACCATTCGACTAATTATAATAAAATGAAATGGATGAATGAATGGGAGATGTTATCATCTAAGAACATAGCTCTTGTTTAGTAGGTGGATTATGAACATCAACTTTCCATTTTGATCTTTATTGGGTGTGTCACTAAGAACTAGGATGAAACTTGCAAAATAGAAAACTCAATGGACGAGAACCTGAACGGATCTTTCACAAACGTTTCCATTCTACTATTTCATAAATGTTTCCATTTTGTGTACTAAGGATAACTACACAAAACATTACAGAGAGCATCAATTATTTATATTATTTGACTGTTGATCAGTCTGTTTTAGTGTGTATTTTTTGATTAAATATTTTTGAAATACTTGGAAGATTCAGCTTTTAATCCCTATTTTTTTTATTATTATCACCTAAAAAAGAAGGTAGTGCAATTTAGCTCGCTTGGTGCTGCAATGTATCCTGCCCGACAAGAAAGTAAAATTAGAACACTATTTACTACATGAATAACTTACATATTATTTTTTGTGTATGTTATTTATATGACATTATTTATCCAGTCGGTATTCATTCAGATTTATCCACATATTTACCATTTCATGTCTTGTCACTGCTTTGAGTATCTTTGAAATCTAGTGTTGCTTTCGATCTCACGGTCCGTGAGTTCGAGCCCCACGTCGGGCTCTGGGCTGATGGCTCAGAGCCTGGAGCCTGTTTCCAATTCTGTGTCTCCCTCTCTCTCTGCCCCTCCCCCATTCACGCTCTGTCTCTCTCTGTCCCAAAAATAAATAAACGTTGAAAAAAAAATTAAAAAAAAAAAAAGAAATCGAGTGTTGCTTTAAAACTATAATATAATGCTTAAGTTTATGTTTAAGTTTGTGTCTCTCAGTAATAAATTCTTTTTTGTTTTGTGTGAAAAAGCATTTAATTTTGCTTTTATTCTTAGAGGGTATTTTACACAGGTAGAGAATTTTATGTAGTTTTTCTTTTTTCATTTATTTCTTCACATTGAAGATATTCAATCATCTTATGGCTTCTAATGTTTCTAGTTAGAACTCAGTTCTCATTTGTTCTTCCAAATGTAGTATATCTTTTTTCTTATGCGGTTTTTTATTATCTTTTATTTTGTTATCTGCATTCTTATATTGCTAGTAGTAGTTTTGTAGTTGTGAATTTCCTTGACCTTGTCCTGTTTAAAAGTTCAATTTTGGGAGGCACCTGGGTGGTTCAGTCAGTTAAGCATCCGACTGCAGCTCAGGTCATGATCTCGCCGTTTGTGGGTTCGAGTCCTGTGTCAGCCTCTGTGCTGACAGCTCAGAGCCTTAAGCCTGCTTCAGATTCTGTGTCTCCCTCTCTCTCTCTGCCGCTGCCCCACTCACTCTCTGTCTCTCTCTTTCTCTCTCTCTCAAAAATAAATGAACGTTACAATGAATGTTGGAAGAGAGAGACAGAGTGAGTGTGAGCAGGGGAGGGGCAGAAACAGAGGGATACACAGAATATGAAGCAGACTCCAGGTTCTGAGCTGTCAGCAAAGAGCCCCACACAGGACTTGAACTCGTGAACTGCGAGATCATGTCCTGAGCCGAAGTCAGACATGTAAAACGACTGAGCCATCCAGGTGCCCCGAAAATAAACGTAAAAAAAAATTTAAAATTCCAAATTACTAATTCCATTAATATCTTTTTTTTTTCAATTTCAAATACATTTTAGTGGTCCTCACTTTTAGTTTGGTCTGACAAATCCTATTAGTGTCTTTGGAGAGATACTGTAGTTTTTCAATCAGTTTAGAAAAATCAACAAACCCAAAATTAACAGCTCAATAAAAATAGAAATCAGTCTCACATAGAATAACTGAAAGCTACATACCTATGATTTTTAAAATGTCATTTAATTAGAATAAAATATATTTTTTTTACTGTTTCAGTCTTTTATTTTCTTTTTTTTAATGCTTTAAGTTTTTATTTAATTCTAGTTAGCATATAGTATAATATGATTTTCAGGAGTACAATTTAGTGATTAACCACTTATATATAACACCCAGTCCTCATCACAAGTCTAGCCCATTCTACTGTCACTTCCCATTCAGTAACCCTCAGTTTGTTCTCTATAGTTAAGTCTTTTTTATTGTTGTTTTGTTTATTTATTTTGTATTTATTTTTAAAGAGCAAGAGAGAGCACATGAGCGGGAGGAGGGCAGAGAGAGAGAGAGACAGAGCGACAGAGAGAGAATCCCAAGCATGCCCTATGCTGTCAGTGCAGAGCCTGATGCAGGGCTCAATCTCATTAACGATGAAAGCACGACCTGGGCCAAAAGCAATAGTCAGACGCTTAACTGACTGCACCACCCAGGCACCCCAATAGTCTCTTTTACGGTTTTCCTCCCTTTCTTTTTTTCCTTCCCCTTATGTTTATCTGTTTTGTTTCTTAAATTCCACATATGAGTGAAATCATATGGTATTTTTCTTTCACTGCCTGACAGTTCACTTAGCATAATATAGTCTGGCTCCATCCATGTCATTGCAAATGCAAGATTTTGTTATTTTTGATGGCTGAGTAATATTCCATTAGATATAAATATAGATGATAGAGATAGAGAGATATGGGGGGGGGGAGAGAGAGAGAGAGAGAGAGAGAGAGAAACATCTTCTTTATCCATTCAGCAGCCAGTAGACATTTGGGCTCTTTCCATAATGTGGCTATTGTTAATAATGCTGCCAAAAATATCAGGGTGCATTGCCCCTTTGAGTCAATATTTTGTATCCTTTGAGTAACTATCTAGTAACACAATTGCTGGATCATAGGGTATTTCTAATTTTAACTTTTTGAGGAACCTCAATACAGTTTTCTAGAGTGGTTGCACCATTTGCATTCCCACCAACAGTGTAAGAGGGTCCCCCTTTCTCTGCATCTACCAACATCTGTTGTTTCCTCTGCTGTCTATTTTAGCCATTCTGAAAGGTGTGACGTGGTATCTCATTGTAGTTTTGAGTTGTATCTCCCTAATGATGAGTGATATTGAGCATATTTTCATGTGTCAGTTAGCCATCTGGATGTCTTCTTTGGAAAATTATCTATTCGTGTCTTATGTCCAATTTTTAACTGGATTATTTGTTATTTGGGTGTTGAGTTGATAAGTTCTTTATAGATTTCAGATACTAACCCTTCATCAGATATGTCATTTGCAAATATCTTTTCCCACTTCAAAGGTTGCCTGTTAGTCTGGCTGATTGTTTCCTTCACCGTGCAGAAGATTTTTACCTTGATGAAGTCCCAATAATTCACTTTTGCTTTTGTTTCCCTTTCCTCAGGAGATGCATCTAATAAGAAGTTGCTACATCATTTCAGAGATTGCTGCCTATGTTCTCTAGGATTCTGATGGTTTCCTGTCTCAAATTTAGGTCTTTCATCCATTTCCAATTTATTTTTGTGTATAGTGTAAGAAATTGGTCCTGTTTCATTCTTCTGCATGTCGCTGTCCAGGTTTTTCAACAACATCTGTTGAAGAGACTGTCTTTTTTCCATTGGATGTTCTTCCCTGCTTTGTCAAAGATTAGTTGACCAGTGTTTAAATCTCAGTCATGATCTCTTCATACACAGTTACTGCACCATTTGTTTTCTTATCTCCTTATGAGATTCCATACAAATATGTATGTTGTTTTAATTCTTTCAATATAGTTTACATCTCTTGTAAATTTTATCTTATGTCTCCGTGCTTCTTTGGTGCACATCTTCCTTACCAGTAATTCTTTATCTTCTCTCCTCTACTTTCCAACCCACTGTTGGATTCTTAATTTTAGTTAGTGCACCTTTTTTTCAGCGCTAGTAATTCTATTTAATGTCTTTATTATCCTATCTGACAACTCTGCTATGTAACTTTTTATATTTTCTAGTTCTTTGCCATTTTTTTAACCTTTTCATTTATGTTTTGAGTACAATAAGGTAATTAAAGTCTAGATGAGTCTGTTCACCAAGAAGTTCTCTTTTGATTGCCGTATTTCTTTTTGTTGCCATTCATATTGTCTTATGTTTTCAACTGCTTTATTAATTTTTACTTCAGGCTGAATATTTTATTTACAAAAATAACATTAAATTATCCCAGAGGAGGTTTGTGTTTGTTTTTTTTTTTTTTTTCTCCTGGGCATCTGCAGGAGGCAGCTATCTGGGATCAACTTAACACAGGTTTTATGAACTTTAGGGCTATTGGCATTTGAGGACAAATAAATATTTGTTATTGAATGCTGTTCCATGTGCTGTAGGGCACTGAGCAGTCTCCCTGGTCTGTCTTCAAGAGACCCATTTTATACCTGAGGACATGTGCTCATTAGAACGCAGTGCCATTCCCTTCCCCTAGTTGTGACAACCATAAATATCTCCGGACATTGCCAAATGTCCCTTGGGAAAGAAAAAACAAAAACAAAAAATCAAAACTTGCCACCAGTTGAGATACACTGACTTAACTCAATTTTAGAGAATGAGATGCACTGGCACTCCCAAATTGAGGGAAGCTATGCTAGAGTTCCCATCATGGCTGTTCTACTTATTCCAGTCAGAAGCCTAAGGCATCATTCTTCAGGGTCACCATCCAAAATTTACATTTCTACTTGAGTCCCTCAATCATGGTGGGATCCAGGCTCTACTTATGATTTCCTTAGGATGTAGGTATTGTAAATGTCCCCCAGATAAAAGCATTCCCAAAAAAGGGGGCTGCTACTCTAAAGTTTGGGCTAGTCATTTCTCATTATGTTAGCTCTCTGTAGTAATGTTCTATCACTCTTGCAATAATTTGTCACACACTTAGAATCTTAAAAAATACAGACTTATTCTCTCACAGTTTCCGTGAGTCATAAGTTAGAACGCAGCATGGCAGGACTTTTTACTCGGGGTCTCATAAAGCCAAATTTAAAGCGTCGGTGAGGCTCTGGTTCTCAGGATCCTTTCCAAACTCACTGGTTGTTGCTAGAGGTCATTTTCTTCTCACACCTTCCACATGGTCCCCTGCAACTTCAAGCCAGCAAAGGCAAGATGAATTGTATCTGCATTTCAAATCTCTATGGCTTCTGGGTCTGCAGAAGGGCTCATGTGCTAAAATTGTACAGCCAGATGGTCCAGGATAATCCCCCTATTTTAAGTCAATGTTTTGTAATCATAATTACATCTACAAAGGCCCTTTTGCCTGAACAAATGCATGGATATACCTCTTCATACTGACTGTCCCAGAACTAGGGTGTAGAAACGTCTTGAAGGCTAAAACTTCACCACACTCACCGATGCCTTCAAGAAGATTTTTTTTTCTTTGTAATATTTTTCTAGGTTTTTTAGTTGCCCTCAGCTGTAGCATTGGCCTGAATACTTACTCTGCCATGATAGAAAGTAGAACTCCTTTTGCTCAAGTTTTTGTTCAGTGCTTTAAAAGTTTCTCTTGCAATTTTCTCCATTTGACCAGCATGGGGTATAAGAAAGCCATCCTGTGTAATAGGCTAATTGGGTTCAAATCCAGGTCTTCACTTTTCAAATCCAGGTACTCTCTTTTTGACTTTCTGCAAAGTTTCTCATTTCTCTATGCCTCACTGTCCACACCTATTAATTTGGAACTACATTACCCAAAATACTTAATATGGGAATTAAATGAAGATATATAAAGTCACTTTGAATACAAAAACATGTATAATAACTGTTAATTCTCAGAATGTTAATTTTGATTATTAGATTTTAGAAGAATGTATTCACATTTAAAAATGTAGATAAATGAAAAGCACCCTACTTATCTATATTTTAATTCCCAAAGAAA
Source organism: Prionailurus viverrinus (assembly GCF_022837055.1). Classification (NCBI taxonomy): domain Eukaryota; kingdom Metazoa; phylum Chordata; class Mammalia; order Carnivora; family Felidae; genus Prionailurus; species Prionailurus viverrinus. The sequence goes on along the minus strand of NC_062561.1, from coordinate 222,517,415 downwards.
AGACATCTTCAGTGTTTTCATTGTATACTGCCTATGTAAATCCAAAGGATAAGCTATAACCAGATACTTAAATAAAAGCAAACACACACACATACACACACACCCCCAGAAAAATTATACCTTTCTACCATTCTTTAGTCTTGATTATTCTTAAAACTCTGGAGTATTGAGACACTTATCCTAAATGAGACAAACTGTCTTGTCTTGGGATCAGTTTTTGGTGAGATAAGTACATATTTGCCAGTTTATAAATATATTTTTATAAAAATGTTTCAACACTAGGCAGAAAACAATGAAGAAAACTTAGTCTTAGCTGTACAACTACATAAACAGAGGATACGACCACAGATTTTAAGGCAAACCTTGTTGAACATGTTTAAATTCAAGTTGAAATATAATGTTTGAGTACATTCACACCAATTCTCAGAGAACAGTGTCACACATAATTATAAAGAACTCAAAAAAAGCACAAAAGGCCATCTGTGAGATTTGAACAAAGCTGTTGAAAGTACTTCGTTCATCTTAAAGTTAGGATTCTACAGTTGAAGTAGTTGGCATTTAGATGAGTGGAAACTCACACTGGGGAAAAATCACTGGGAAAAAAATCAAATGTAGGAATGAATGATTTGTATAATTTTGGTCATCTAAAAGTATTCCATTAGAATAGAAATAACATTGGGGCGCCTGGGTGGCGCAGTCGGTTAGGCGTCCGACTTCAGCCAGGTCACGATCTCGCGGTCCGGGAGTTTGAGCCCCGTGTCAGGCTCTGGGCTGATGGCTCAGAGCCTGGAGCCTGTTTCCGATTCTGTGTCTCCCTCTCTCTCTGTCCCTCCCCCGTTCATGCTCTGTCTCTCTCTGTCCCAAAAATAAATAAACGTTGAAAAAAAAAATTAAAAAAAAAGAATAGAAATAACATTCATTTTACACATAAAAATAATACCCTGTATGAAAAAATACAATAATGTAGACACAGAAGGGACAGCAGCCACTAAAAATTCTTATCTTATACCCAGAGTCCAATTTATCACATTTTACTGGCCATTTCACAATTAAAATATTACAAAGATATCAGTGCTAACAATTGGGAAGCTGTTTTCCCCTAAATCAAGTGTTCTCACTTCTTCCCCTAGATCTTAGTTTTCTTCCTGTCTTGCCTCACTTTCATCAAAAGCAACCTCAAAGACTGTGGTTCGTAAACTTTGCCACAATTTAGAATCCTTACGAGATATTTTAGCAATTCTATGCCTGGCTTCACTACAGAGTAATTTATCAGAATTCTCGGAAATAAGACCCAGTCATCAACTTTTTTAAAACTTCCACAAGTGATCCTCACACGAAACCAAGTTTGAGAACTAGTGTTTTACGAGATAGTGTAAGTCAAATGTAGAGGTTATTGAAAGATAAGCTTATTTAAAATATGGGGATAAGACAAAAAATTAAATATGGATGTTACAGATTATGAAAACAGTAAGCACCTTATTGTCATCAAAATATCAGGATTTTAATGGTAACTAGACTTTTGAGGGCAATTACTTTCTAGTATACACAGATACTGAATTCTAATGTTGTACACCTGGAACTTATCAATAACAATTTTTTTGTTAATGCCCTGTACGTTTGATAGGTAGGAATCCAGTCCATGTCAGTTTGGGATGTAACTGATTTGAGCACCTGTATTGTGTCTTATGTAGCTGTTGTAATAAATCTACCAATTCCAAAAAAGAATCCTACTATAGCTTGTGAAAGTATGTGTATTTTTGTGTAAACATGTATCTGTGTCTATGTGTGTTCAATATTGATATTATCAATTATTAACATTAATATTAATAACATTATTGTCATATACGTAGAGAAATGGATATACCAGTAGCGAATATTGGAATATGTAGGAACGCAAAATATATACAGATATAATATTAAAATACAATTTTTTTTTCATTTATTTTATGACAAAAGGCTAAAATCTCTGACCTGGAGAATGAATGGAAGCAATCCAATTTAACTTTCCCCAAAACCTCAACTGCATTCTTTGGCAATCTTTGTTAATGAATATTCAATGATCTCTTAATATCTCAAGTTTACTTTTGTAAGTGACAGGCAATGGGGTTGTAACTGTTCAATTCTTGGAGGGTCTTTCCTTATACTGAACTTAAATGTACTTCTAAACTGCAGTAACTGATTCTATTTTTACCTTATGAGTCAATTTGCAATAAAAATTACTAATTAAAGCATCCTTCACCTGTTGTGTACAATGATGACACTCAGCTAAAATAATATCTGCCTCTTAAACAATTAAAGTGCCATAGGGGAATTGCTTTAAACATGAAATTAGTATTGACCACAACTAAAGGTAAGTCAGTATAAATATGTAAGTCAGTTTTCTGTATTAGTTTGCTAGTTAATACCACAGACTGGGCAGCTTAAAAACCAGAAATTTATTTTATCACAATTCTGGACACTAGGAATAAAATATCAAGGTATTTGCTAGGGTTGGTTTCTTTTGAAACCACTTCTCTTGGCTTATAGATGACTATCTTTTCCTTGTGTCGTCACATGGTCCTTCTTCTGTGCATGTCTGTGATGAAATCTACTCCTCTTACAAGGATACTAATCATATTGTATTAGGGTTCACCTTATAACCTCATTTTAACTTAATTGCTGCTTTAAAGACCCTATTTCCAAATACCATCACACTCGGATGCAGTAGCATAACATTATGACTTGAACATATAAATTTTGGGGGGACACAATTCAGCCCACGATAAAGTCCCTAACCACCAGTGCCTCAGGCTATGACCTTACTTTAAAATAAGGTTATCGACTGATATAATTGGCTAAGATGAGGTCACATTCGAGTAGGGTAGGCTCTTAAGCCAATATGATTGGTGTCTTAAAAAGGAGAAATCTGAGTACAGTCACACAGGGAGAACACGAACTGAAAATGAACAGAGATGAGGATAATGCATCTATAAGCCACGTAATGCCAAACCTTAATGGAAAGCCACCAGAAGCTAATAGAGAGTCATGAAACAGATCGTCTGTTACAGCCCTCACAAGGAAGCAAGTTTCTGACACCTTCAGCACAGATTTCTAGTCTCCAGAACTGTGAGACAATACATTTCTATCATCCTAGGCATCTAGTTTGTTGTACTTTGTTATTACGGCAGCCCCAGGAAACCAATACGCCCCCTTCTGAAATAGTCTTTCGACATAGATAAAATAAAACAAAACTTGTTTCGCGTTTATAAAATGAATACTGAAGTAACTCATTAAAAATCATCTGAAATTATTTGTGTATCAGACATATCATGGCAAAACGAGAGAATCACTGAGAAATAACTAAAGTTAGCCCTATTAAGAACCAATGTTAGATAATTAACACAATTTTAAATACCAGTAGGCCTTAAATGAACTTTCAAATAAGGCTGAATTAACTTAGTCCTATCAGAGTTATTCACAGCATTGCATGAATGAGTAAAAAGGTTAAATCATCTGTCACTGCTGTTTATTTTTAGGTATTCAACTAAATATTTTCAGAAATAAAATGTGGTATGAATTTCATTTTAGTTTTTGGTCTTTATTGCTATGGATAATTTCAAAAGAAATGTGTACAAAACCAGTAAAGTTAAAAATATATACATTTATATGAACTGTGATTTTTTTAATTGAAATAAAATTGCCATTTTCTTTGTGAATCATTACTTTTTTTAGTTCAGCATATTCATCCTGTTTGTCAAGTTGTGATTCATTTCTCCCACTTTTTCCTCTTTTAACATCTATGAATGCTGTGTTGGTTCATTTTTATGCACATATGATGTCATATTTTTACCAATACAAAACTTTAAATTGATGAACTACGTATCACTTCCATGTAAAGTTGGCCTGTCTTCTTCCCTCATAAGCCCACCTCTATAAAATGAACATTTCATTGTGTAGCATGATCAAAATCACAGATGAAATGCAATAATAAGTTATAAGGTGTTCTCGTTATTAACTGAGGAGGCATCTATCCCAAACTTCTCATATTTCCTTATGGAGAAACTGGTTTTCCAGAAACACATTTGGCCTAACTGGTTCTTTCCTAGACAGAGGTGACTCTGTTTGATTAGTAACACTGGTACAAACAACCCAGGAACACTTCTTTCAGCATATTCTGGTTTTGTCTGGAACTGGCTGGCCTGCAGAAAAGGTACATTCTAGTTGCTACATTTGCTGAAATAGAGTGCCCCACCCAGGCTAGAAGACTGCAGCTTGCGGTATGCCCATGTGAGAACACCTACAGGGGCTTCCCAAACTCCAGCCAAAGATTTAACAGATACAAAGTTAAATCATAAAGACATACTACCTTTGTGTTATTCTTAGAGCCTGCATTGACTAGCTGTGTGATTTCAGACAAGTTTCTTTCTTTTTAAAAAAAAATATTTTTGAAGTTTATACATTTTTGAGAGAGAGAGAGCGCGCGCACACAGGGGAGAGACAGAGAGAGAGGAAGACACAGAATCTGAAGCAGGCTCCATGCTCTGAACTGTCAGCACAGAGCCCGACGCAGAGCTCGAACTCACAGACTGTGAGATAAGGACTGAGCCGGTCAGACGCTTAACCAACTGAGCCACCCAGGCTCCCCAGACAAGTTTCTTAAGCACATTCCTTCTCAGTTTCCTAAAATCTAAAATGAAAAGAACACTGTGACATTCTTCTTGCAGTTTTCATAAAATTTAAATGATCTAAACATCAAATGCTTGAAAGGTCTTGCCATCCAACAGTCACTATTGTTGACTGATGCCTGATGGCCTTCTGTGTTGTTTTTAATTATTCAGTATTTAGGTGTAGTAAATGGCAGAGTTATTCATTGATCCCTAAATTCCCAACATATTTAGAGCAACATAATTTAAAAAATAGGAAAAAAATGAAAGAAAGAAATTATACCCCTAAGATTACATTTGCAGAAACTGTTGAGAAATTCTAAACTAGAGGAAGAAATGGAAACTAAATATAGACCCATTCTTGTGTTCATAGCTTTCCACACACTATCTAATTAAGTGTAATAAATGTCTGCCTCCAGTCTTTGTTTTGGAGAAGAGTGGTACTTCTATTCAAGTTTTGACAGGATCAAAGACTTGTTTTAAAAACTCTACATCATACTTTGTATACAACTTCTGCCTAAATATTGCTAATGCATTGCTTTAGGATACCAAAATCACTCTGTTTAACCACCACATAACAGAACGTTTCTTCCATTATCTAGCTGCCTCCTATAGCACCATGCACTATTCTTGGGGTAAGACGGAGGGGGGGAAATGCTACTGCGTGAGAAATCATTTGACAAATGTACTCATTGATCAAAAGAAGTTTTTGGAATAATCCAGTCAATTATATTAAATATTTTTATATATTTATATACCCTATATTATATATATATATATATATATATATATTATATTATATTATATATAGGGTATATAAATAATATATATAATATACCCTATATTCTCCAAATGTCACAAATTATCTTTCTATTGGCAACATCTATTGATACCATTTAAATAAATAAATGGAAGCAAATATAGGAAAAGTGGAAGTTCACATATGAATGAACCACTTGGGCAATCATAACATAAAGACATAACCATCATGTTTTCTGGGGATGAAGACTGTTTTATCATTTCCTTTCAATCTGTATAATTTATTATTCCTCTTGCTGTTCTGCATCAGCTCATACATCCAGTACAATGTTGAATAGGTGTAGGGAGAGGATATGCCTGACTTGTTCTTGATCTTAGGGGACAGAATCCATTCTCTTACCATTAAATGTGATGCCACATGTTTTGCTAAATTTAGGACGTCTTCTCTATTCTTGGTTTGTGGAGAGTTCCTATCATGAATGGGTGTCAGATTTTGTCAAATATTTTTTGGCATCAGTATTTATGATCATATAGCTTTTTAACTTTTCTTGTTAGGTAGAATTTCATGGATTGATTTTCTAATATTAAAGTAGCTTCTCATTCCTGAATTTAGTGACATTTAGTCATGATGGCTAATTCTTCTAATATTGTTGGATTTGATCTGCAAAATTTTTTGAAGATTTTGTATCTATGTTCATGAGATATAGTCTGTAATTTTCTTTTTTATAGTTTTTCTAATCTGAATTTGTATTAAATAATGCTGACATCACAGAATGAGTTTGAAGTATTCCATCTGCTTCTATTTTCTGACAAACAACTGTTGAAGATAGATATTATTTACACTTTAAGTGTTTCATAAAATTCACCGTTGAAACCCTCTGTGTCAGGTACTTTATTTGTAAGTTTTTAATTGTGTATTTATTTAATAGATATAGAGCTATTCATATTATCTATTTTCCTTGTGTAAATTTGAGTAGGTTGTATCTTTCATGAGTTGATCATTTAAGTTATCAAATGTGTGACCATATATTTACTCATAGCTTTCTTTTATTATCATGTTAATGTTCAGGGAGTCCATATTAACAATCCCCCTTTACTGACATCAGTAATCTCTCTCCCTCACCCTTTTCTTGGTTATCCTGTTAGCAATCTATTAATTTTATTGATCATTTGAATAGTCAATTCGGTTTTTTTCTTTGTGTTCCTATTTTCAATTTTGTTGATTTCTCCCCTAATTTTTGTTATTTCTTTTCTTCTGCTAGCTTTAGGGTTTAGTTTTCTTTCTCTAGTTTCCTAAAGTTGGATATTTTAGATCTTTCATTTTTTTTCTAATACAGGCATCTGACGACACCACCCACAAATTTTGAAAAGTTGTGTTTTCATTTATTCATAAATATTATTTAATTTCTCTTGGTACATCTTTTATCCATGAGTTACCTTTATTTATTTTTTATGTTTATTTATTTATTTATTTTGAGAGAGAGCATGCGTGTGCACACACATGTGCCAATGGGGGCGGGGGGGAGAGAGAGAGGAGACAGAGAATTCCAAGTAAAACCCAAGCAAGGCTTGAACCCATGAACTGTGAGATCATGACCTAAGCCCTAAGTCATATGCTTAACCAACTGAGCCAGCCAGCCACCTCTCCATGAGTTATTTTAAATACTTTGCTCAATTTACAGATATTTGGGGATTTTCCAGTTATTTTTCTTTCACTAACTTCTAGTTCAAATATAGTTTGAATACATAATTTGAATGGTATTTGTTATTTTAAATTTGTTAATGTATATGGCTCAGAATGTGTTTTCTTGAGTTGGATGGAGTATTTTAAACATTTCAATTAGATCAAGTTAATTAACGGAGTTAGACATTTGTATCCTTATTGATTTTCTTGTTTATTGATTTATCAATTTCTAACAGAGTAGTAATGAATATTCTAATGACTATTACATATTACTCTACTTCTTTCACATCTATCAGTTTGTACCTCATGTATTTTGACAGTGTCTTGTGAAATGTACATATATTACTATTATTTCTTCCTGGATAGTTACTCCTTTGTCATTATGTAATGCCTTTCTTTATCTCTGACAGTCTTACTCATTTCAAAATCTACTTTGTCAGTAATTAATATTAATTCTTCTCTGACTCTCATACTCTGCTTTTGTCTTCACGTTTCCTTCTCTGACTTTTATAATGACCCTTGTGGTTACATTGGGCCCACCTAATTATCCAGTATAATTTTCCCACCTCAATTTCCTTAACTTAAATATATTTGAAAGTCATTTACCATGTAAGGTGATACGTACAGGTTTCAGGAATTAGGAGATGGACATCTTCAGTGAGGGGGCATTTTTCTGCCTACATCAGACAAATGGAAAGCAACAAATATTGTGGATGATGTGGGAAAATTGGAACACTGTGCATTGCTAAAATGGTACAGCCATTATGAAAAGCAGTTTGTGACTTGCTCAAAAAGTCAAATATAGAATTATCATATGACTTTGCCATTTCACTAACAGGTATATACAAAGGAAGTTGTAAACGGGAGCTAAAAGAAATACTTGTACATGGATGTTCATAGTAGCACGATTCACAGTAGCTGACAGGTGTAAGCAAACCAAATGCTTAGCTACAAAATGGAAAAACAAGTAGTGACATACATATGCAATGTAATATTGTTTAGCCGCAAAAATGCAGCACCAATGCATGCTACAATGTTACCATGTGAACGAATTACAAAAATAATATGTAAAGTGAAAGAAGCCAGACCAAAAAGATGTCATATATTGAATGCTTCCACTTCTATGAAATATTATTCATAATAGATAAATCCATAGAGAAAGAAAGCATGTAAGGGGTTGCCTGGGGACGGTGAATAACCTACTTAGTGGGCACACATATTTTGTGGAGCAATGATGTTTTAGAACTTGACAGAGGTGGTGACTGTATAATACCATGAATGCATTACACACAACTTAACTGCTAACCTAAAACAGTTAATTTACATTATGTGATTTCATAACATTAAAAAATAATGTTATCTTAGTAATAAAAGACAATAAAATGAGGTACAAATAAATTAAGTAACTGTGATAATTTATTTTATGTGCTTATTTGTCTGGGCCATGGTGTAGATATATTGTTAGATTTTTTTTTGATGTTTCTATTATAGTGTTTTTAAATGAGGTATACATTTAAATTAGATTTTGAGTAAGAAATAGCCCTCCATAATGTGGAGTTTCCCTATCCGATCAATTGGAGGCCAAAACAGAACAAAAGGCTGACCTTACCCAAATAAGAGGGAATTCTCTGGCAGACTTCAGACTTCACTTGCAACATTGGTTCTTCTTGGTTCTATAGCAAACTGCACTATCAATAATTGCCAAAGTATGGAAAGAGCCCAAATGTCCACTGATGGATGAATAGATAAAGAAGATATGGTATACATATACAACGGGGTATTACTCAGCAATCAAAAATAGTGAACTCTTTCCATTTGCAACTATGTGGGTGGAACTAGAGGGTATTATGGCTAAGCGAAATTAGAGAAAGACAAATATCATCTGACTCATATGAGGACTTTAAGACACAGAACAGATAAACACAAGGGAAGGGAAGCAAAAATAATATAAAAACAGGGAGGAGGACAAAACATAAGAGACTCTTAAATATGGAGAACAAACATAGGGTTACTGGAGGGGTTGTGGGAGGGGGAATGGGATAAATGGGTAAGGGGCATTATGGAAACTACTCCTGAAACCATTGTTGCACCATATGCTAACTAACTCAGATGTAAATTTAAAAAATTAAATTAAAAAAATTTTAAAAATTTAAAAAAAGAACTTGAAAAAAAAAAGAAGCACACAGAGAAAAATATAAACTTATATGGAAAATCTCTGATACTTAAAGTATAGATAATTAATCCACATTTAAATATACTTTTGAATTCTAGTTTTTGGTCCTAAAATTTCCTGGAAACACGATATATACTTTTACAGTAGTATTCTACTCAGATATACACACATACATACACACACACACACACACACACACACACACACACACACACAGAAACTATTCTCTTTACAAATTATATTAAAGAAAAATATTTTTAGAACCACTGAAGAAATTGAAATTGACCCATCTACCCTTATAAAAAAATCAATGTATTAAATATTAGTAAATTTAAAGTATCCATGACTGAAAATAAGACTTATTTAGTTTACCTGAAAAATGAATGTATTACTCATCAATGAGCTTGGGCTTCAGTCTACAAACACTTTTGCCCTTTAAAGTTATTAAAAATCAATGTGAAGAAATTTCTATACCAAAAGTTTTCAGGAAATCTCTAAAAAGATTAATGACAGAAATGCTAAACCAAGTTTCTGACTCAAATTTATTATTTTGGAAAAATTACAGAATACATATAATAGATTCAAATTGTGACTTTCTGTTACCTAACAAGTATTTAAAAATTTTACTTAAATTATATAAATTACTTAAACTTGCTGAGCCTGTAACTCCTTATCTAAAAAATTGGAATAGTTTCACTCCAAAAGATGATTAGAGAGATTATGTATGACATTTTATATAAAGTACTAGCAACACAATTTATACTTTAATATTGATATGTATGTATGTATGTATATAAATATAAATATATATATATATATATATAATATATTCCACAAATAAGATATTTAGGTCAATTACATAATATGTATATAAAGAGAGATGTTCATCTACATATGTGTGTTAAATTTAAGTGAGATGAGATAATCTATTGGGTGAATCCAACAAATCCTTCCTGTATTATTTGGTAAATGTATTTACCAGAGAAATAATTATATTAATTTCTTAAATAATATAATTATTTATATAATTAATTTTTCTCCTGACTTTGCTTTTTTCTAAGACTCAATTTTTTAACAAAAGAGTATACTCTTACTAACATTCCTTATATACACATACATACTTGTGATATTATTGGAAATAAAGTGTTTGGTCTTTTGGAGTCAGCATTTTTGTACTTTAAAGTTCCTTTTTATTGAGGGATAATATTTCAAAAAATGCTATGAACATTTTTTCCTTGTTATACTTTCGTCAGCATTTTCACATATGTATCAGATAGATTAAGGGGGAAAAATGGCAATACAACCTGAAGGCTGAAAGTTTAAATGCAAGGAAGACTAGAAATAGAGAAGCCATAGTTGTCATAGCAACATAATCTTGCTATATTCATATTCTCCTTTTCCACACAAGAAGAATCTTCAAAGCTCCATAGAGTTGTTCCAAGTAGTAGGGGAATGAAGTCTGTATGCATTTAATATGGAACTTGAAGGCACTGTTAACACCGACCATATTCAGTAGAAGCAACACTTCACTTGAAATTTAATTCAGATAGTATAACCATTTAGGGAGATTTCCAGTAATACATTCTTTATGGAATAATGTATAGTTAAGACTTCACTCTTCCTTTTTTCCAGGACACATAAAGACAGAAGCGTCTCATAGTAAAATTTTAGAATCATTCCAAGGTCTTACTAAATCTGTTTCGTTTATTTCCCAGTGGCTTTCTGATGATTTTTATAAAAAGCAGCAGGTATTACATATCTTCTTTTATGAGTGAATGCTATATATTTGTCTTACATATTTAATTCTGAATACAGACCAGGTCCTTCTAATCTTTTGATATCACTTTTGATATTTTCGCTTTAAGATATATCAAGTAATTAATAATATCATGCACAAACCGATTCCATTCTCTGAGCTTCCCCTACTGAATCTTTTGCTAGATAGTAATAAAAACAATAACAAACAAAAACTTTTATATAAGAGAACATAAAAAACTAAGGATCTCAAAATATAACATTTAGTTTTATTTCATAAATATTTATTTGATGAAAAATACATGCATTCATTTAGCCCAACCAGAATTATACAAATGCCAAGCCAGAGCATAATTTAATATATCTTATTCTTTTTCCAATTAATTTCCTTTCTCCACATTCAGCTTGAAGTTATTAGGAAGCATTTTTCCAGCTCTAGATAAAATAAGAGTGGATTAAATAGTATAAAGGGCATTAATTATGATCATTTAGGAATAAACAGCTTCTGGAGAGTCTGAAAATTGTAACGCAAAGACATAGTATATTGAACAGTTGCAGAAAGACCCAGTGAGAAGCAGGAACATAAAATACCAAGTAGCAGTGGGAAACTGATCAGACGAGGAAAGAGCCACAGATGAAGCACCACAAGGTCCTTCAGCAGAGCCAATGGCTATGGCCCTCACGATCTTTTAGAAGAGCAGATATTACATTATATAGGGTCAACTGTAATAGCCTACTTTGTCTAACATTTGCTCTGCTTCAATTAGATTTATTATTGTATCCTGGGGTTATGAACACCTGACTTAGGAAATTTCAGGGAAAACATACCTTCTTAAAGTATAGCCATATTGACAATATCTGGTTCAGCCCTGAGAAAAATGGCTGTTTCTCAGACTTGACTCTACTACTTTGATACTACTATTACTACTATGTCCAAATAACTGAACCCATAAAGAGCAACATTTCTCTCTGCTACTCTTCCACATATGTTTATAAATACCTGACATGTAAGAGAAATTTTGCTGTTGTGAAAGACATAGCTCCTAGAACTTGTAGAGATTTCAGAGAATGGTATTCTCTTAAATTATGAGAAATCTGCGAAAATGGCCAACTTTAAAGGGGCATGTTAGTTAACATGCCATCAACTCACATAAAAACAATGCATGTTTTACCATAATGTGCTAACATGTTAAAAAAACAGAAACTTAAAAGGAGTAAAACCATAAATTCTACACAATAGGGATTTAGCACACTAATATGTATGTCATTTCGAAAGCATAACACAAAAGCAGTAAGTTACAAATTGACATCATACCCTATATCAGAGTGTTAGGTTTTTTGTTTTATTACATTTCACTTTTTCCTAGTTCTAGTTGATTTTTTTTTTCAAATCTACAAGAAGAAGAAAGGAGGAGGAGGAAGAGGAAAGTCTTCATGGTATTCAGTTGCCATAGATAAATGTGTGAATTTTGGAAAAGCTCCGCTATTCATTCACCACTTCTAGTGTGTCCTTGTTTGTTTTATACAATGAAAACTATATACTTATATCCATTACTCTATATATAACTTTTAAGATAGAAATCAAGTTTAGAATTAAATTAAATGCCAATAAAAATATAGTATAATTATATTTGCTTGGTTCAAAAGAGAATTTTTTCATGTAATTTTATTTTATAATCACTTTCATGAAAAGGACTAAAGATTTAATACATGAAAATGAAAAAAAGAACAAATTTATTTAGGACTTACTTATTTTTTTACTAAAATGAAATATATTTTCTCTAATTTGTTTGAACTGAAGAAATTTATTTTCTCTTACATTAAAGAAAAAAACTACTTGGGGCGCCTGGGTGGCGCAGTCGGTTAAGCGTCCGACTTCAGCCAGGTCACGATCTCACAGTCCGTGAGTTTGAGCCCCGCGTCGGGCTCTGGGCTGATGGCTCAGAGCCTGGAGCCTGTTTCCGATTCTGTGTCTCCCTCTCTCTCTGCCCCTCCCCCGTTCATGCTCTGTCTCTCTCTGTCCCAAAAATAAATAAACGTTGAAAAAAAAATTAAAGAAAAAAACTACTTGAAATCTGTGTCAATAGCCATTTCCCACTTTTTTTTTTCTGGACAAATGTTATATTTAAGAACCTAATTTATCAGGGCTCCTGGGTGGCTCAGTTGGTTAAGAGTCCAATTTCAGCTCAGGTCATGATCTCGTGGTTCATGGGGCTGAGTCCCATGTCGGACTCTGCACTGACAGTAAGGAACCTGGAGTTTGCTTTGGATTCTGTGTTTACTTCTCTCTCTCTGCCCCTCTCCTGCTTGTGCAGCGCACTTTCTCTCTCTCTCTCTCTCTCTTTCTCTCTCTCTCTCTCTCTCAGAAATAAATAAACCTTAAAAAGAACCTAATCTATCATTTTATATATATTTTAAAAGAAAACAAAAATGCTCCTGGTATTTCTAAACAACAAAAACCAGAAACCTATGATGAAAGATGCAGACAACTTCTCTTCTCTTCTTCTGTAGGCAATGTAGTTATAGAAATAAATGCAGACTGCCAGAACAATCATGTGAAGTATTCTGTGGACATTCACTCCAGCAATAAACAACCATAACTGCTGAAAAATATTCAAAACATATTAAAGTCTCTGCAAAATTTCCTAAAGACATGCATTAAGTGAAAAAAAATGAAAATCTACTAAATCTGCATTTGAGCCAAGACCTGCTCTACTCCCCCCTTGGCTCCCCAGTTTATAGTAAGGGAAGATCTATTTGGCGTGGTTTGTGAAGCCAAGAATACATGGCTTCATATTCCTTTGGATTTTAGTCCAGGGATACAGAGTCTCCCTGGGAGGGGAAAGACACTGCCATTTCTCATCACGTCAAGCAGAGACTCTATTCTAGACAAGAGTGGCTGAGAGGTCTGGGGTCTCTTCCTTCATTCAGTTCCAACTTGTAAGGTGGAATCTCCACCCAGTAGACAGCACATTAAGAGTATGGGGGCCTAGAAGGTACTCATTCCAACTGACTCACAGCATAGTATTTCCACCCTGGGAGAAACAAGCGAAAAAGACCAGAGGCTCCTCCCCCACTCAGCTTCTTGCTCATAAAGCATTCATTCTAAGAAATGCATGCTACTACCCCCAAACCATCTCTGGAGCAGGGGCACAGAGATTTGGTGAGAGATGAGTCCATCAAAATGGGTGACTACATAATCATACAAGACAGTATACATGCATATTTATTCCTTCTTGTTTAAATGGATTAAAAAAACAAGTATATAAAACAATATATATACAACTGCAGTGTTGGGACTATGATATGTAATATATATTTGACAATTATAGCACAAGCACAAAATAAACAGGTGAATGCTAAGCTATACTGGAATAAGGAAATAACACCAAATGGTAACTCAATTCATAGTAACTAATAAAGATAACTAGAAGTGGAAAATCCGAAGTTTAATACAAGAGACCCTATAAACAATTAATTGCTCTCCTTTCCTTTTCTCAGCTTTAAAAGAATTAAATTATAAAAGGTAATATTTATACCAATGTACTATTGAGTTTCAAGACATACAGATGCAATTTCTATAACACTACTAATATAAAAGAGGAATATGGAATAGTGATACAGAGAAGTAAAGTTTCTATTCCCACTGGAATAAGTCTGAAGTAGATTTTGGTAAGTTAAGATATATATGGTAAGTTCTACCATAAAAAGTAAATGACTCAAAAATATAGTGAAAAATCATATAATTAAAATGATACGCTAGAAAAGCTTCACTTAATTAAAAAATAAAAGCATTAAGGTGAAACAGATAAGCTAAACGAACTGAAACATACAAAAAAATAAAATAGCAGATGTAAATGCAAAATAATAACCTTAAGTGTGAATGAATCAAACAATATAATCAAAAGTCAGAGTTAACTGGATTGAAAAACTATATACTCTCTGCAGAAAACACATTTAAGATACGGACATACAAATAGCCTGCAAGTAAAAGGATGGAAAAACATGTTATAAAAAACAACCACCATAAGAAAGTTGTAGATAATTTTAGTATCAGATACTTTAGCCTTTAAAACAAAAACTCTTTGCTACAGATAAAAAGCGCTTTTTTTTTGTAATGAAAAGAGGCCCACATATCAATAATCTATAATAATTGCATATATGTTCATACCTCACAAGAATTCCACACCCCACATCCAGCACAGAAAATTAATTGCACAGTAGATACAAAAGGAAACAGAAAATTTGACCAAAAATAAAAACTAACTATACCTACAGATATCTGCAAAACACTCCACCCAATAACAGCAGAATATACATTGTTCTCAAAGTGCACAAAACATTGCCTAGAATAGATAATATATCATAAACCATGCCTCAACATGTTTAGAAGGATTGGATAATAAGAGTATGTTTCCTCACCAGAATGGAATTAGAAATCAGTAAGAGAAAGAAATTTGGGAAATTCACAAATGTGCTGAAAGTAAATAAAAACATCCCAAATAACCAATGGGTCAAAGAAAATATAGCAAGAGATATTTTCAAAATACTTTTAAGAAAAAATGAAAATGAAGACACACATACCAAGACCTATGGGATGAAGCCAGACCAGTGTTTACAGAAAATGTATAGATGTAAAGACTATATCGAAAAGGAAGAAACAGCTCAAATCAATAACTTAACCTTCCATGTTAAAATGGTAGAAAAATGAATAAACTAAATCTAAGGCAAGTAGAAGGAAGAAAGTAAGCTTAGAAAGGAAACTAATGAAATTGAGACTAGAAAACAGAGACCATTAACAAAGACAAAATTTGTTTTTTTTTCGGAAGGATAAATAAACAAAACTAAAAAATAATTTAAATAGAGTGACCAAAAATAAAATGAGAAAAGATTCAAGTCACTAAAATCAGGAATGAAAGCCTACTACCTACAGGAATCAAATGAATATAAAGGAATATGTTGAACAACTCCATGCTAACAAGTTAGACAATTCTGATTAAACAAATTTCTAGAACAACAAAAACTATCAAACTAACAAAATAAGAAACAGAAAATCTGAATAGACATAAAATAAATCCTAGGTTTGAATTAGTAAATTTAAAACTTCATACAGGGGCACCTGGGTGGCTCAGTTGGTTAAGCGTCCAACTTCTGCTCAGGTCATGATCTCATAGGTTTTTAGCTGGAAGCCTGCATCAGGCTCTGTGCTGACAGCGTGGAGCCCGGAGCCTGTTTTGGAATCTATGTCTCCCCGTCTCTCTGCCCCTCCCCTGCCCTGCTCATACTCTGTCTCTCTCTCTTCCTCTCAAAAATAAATAAACATTTAAAAAAAAAAAAAAAGAAAAGAAAAACGTCATACAAATTAAGCCCAAACCCAAAGAGCTTCATTGGCGAATTATTTCAAAAACTTAAAGAAAATTAGTAATAACTCTTCACAAACTCTTCTCAAAAAGAGAAATGAAGAGATTATTTCTCAATTCATTCTATATTTCCAGTATTACCTCAATAGCAAAATTTAAGAAACACAAGAAAACTACAGATACAAACCTCTTAGGAATATAGGCATGGAAATTCTTAACAAAATAATAGCTAACCAAACCTATCAATTTACAAAAACAATTATACATCCTGACCAAGTAGGATTTATCCCAGGAATGCAAGACTGACTGAACATCCTAAAACTAATTATTTATAATAAATCACATTAAGACAACAGACACAATCATCTCAGTAGATGCAGTTGATAAAATCTAACACTCCTTCATGATAAAAACACTCAACAAACTGAGTACAGAAGATAACTTCCTCAACCTGGTAAAAACCCTGGCCAATGTTATACTTAATGTTGAAAGATTAAATGTTCCCACATTGAGATCAGGGATGAAGACAAGTATATTTACTGTCATCAATATTATTCGTCAATGTAATGGAGGTTTGAGCCAGGGGAATTAGGCAAGAAAATGAGATAAATTAGAGTCAGATTGGAAAGGAGTAATTAAAACTGTATCTACAGATAACATGATCTTTTCTGTAGAACATCATAAATGAATGCAGCGAAGTTGATGGATACAACATCATTTGCACATGTATCAATTGTTTTTCTATGTAATAGCAATGAACAAACTGAAAATGAAGCTAAGAAAACAATTCCAATTACAATATCACCAAAATACTTTAGGTGTCCAATTAAAATACTTTACCTAGAAATGATTTTTAACAAAAGAAGTATATGGGGTGCCTGGGTGGTTTGGTTGGTTAAGCATCCGACTTCAGCTCAGGTCATGATCTCGCAGTTTTGTGAGTTCTAGCCCCGCATTGGGCTCTGTGCTGACAGCTCGGAGCCTGGAGCCTGCTTCGGATTCTGTGTCTCCCTCTCTCTCTGCCCCTTCCCCACTTGTGGTCTGTCTCTCTCTGTCTCTCAAAAATGAATAAATGTAAAACAAAATTTTTTTAAAAAGAAGTATAAAACTGATACTCCAAAAAGTACAAAATGGTGCTGAAAGAAATTAAAGAAAACCTAAATATATGGAAATCCACCCAAGGAGTGATTGGAATACAGGGATGAGATTAGGTCAGAGACTGGTGACATTAAATGCATGTTACATGTTAAACAAAAAAATAAAAAAGATTAAATTGATAGATGGCTCTTTAAAGATGATCAAAATGGTGTGTAATATTGGCATGTAGCCATGCTTTTCTTCGTCCTAGAGTGAGCAGACATGGCAGAGGCTGATTTTCCAAAGCTAGAAAACTTAGGTCCAATTTTCCTGGAAACTTTTCAACGTTTATTTATTTTTGGGACAGAGAGAGACAGAGCATGAACGGGGGAGGGGCAGAGAGAGAAGGAGACACAGAATCGGAAACAGGCTCCAGGCTCTGAGCCATCAGCCCAGAGCCTGACGCGGGGCTCGAACTCACGGACCGTGAGATCGTGACCTGGCTGAAGTCGGACGCTTAACCGACTGCGCCACCCAGGCGCCCCTCCTGGAAACTTTTCAAAAGTGACTGAAGGCTTTTGCAAGACAGTGGTTGGCATACCAATGACTAAGAGAGACTAGAAAATGCAAAAAGAAGAGACTAACTCCTGAACGTGATAAAATATAACCGGTTCCTTCCAAAGATGTTTCCAAGCATCAGGAACTCACGGATATCTCTATATTTTCTGCTTTGTTTTTATTTTTAATGTTTTTAAAAATTTACAAAGCAAATTTACCAAGGATTAAGTTTCAGACTAAATTAGCAACTAAAACAATTTTGACTGGCCCAAATCGCCAGAATACCAGCTCTTCTAATTCAAAGGCTGTGTACTGATTTTTAATGTTCTGAAATTTCAAAGAAATAGATATCTTTGAAGAATTTTATTTCTTTTGTCATCCTTGGGGTGGGGTGGATTTGAAGACTTTTTCTTTAAAACTTCTTGCTTAACTTTGATTTTAGCACTCATATCTATTTAGTTGCTACCTACCTACCCATCTACGAGATATATATCTAACTCTATGTATATAGATAGCTAGTTATCTGTGTCTCTCTATAAAGTTCAGATTCCCTTGTTCCAAGATAGCCTATTCTTATTACTGGACCATCTTTTTGTATCTCACTTATTCAAATCCTTTTTTTGTTTGTTCGTTTTTAACGTTTATTTATTTTTGAGACAGAGAGAGACAGAGCATGAATGGGGGAGGGGCAGAGAGAGAGAGGGAGACAGAATCTGAAACGGGCTACAGGCTCTGAGCTGTCAGCACAGAGCCCGACGTGGGGCTCGAACTCATGGACCACGTGATCATGACCTGAGCGGAAGTCGGACACTTAACTGAGTGAGCCACCCAGGCGCCCCTCAAATCCTTTTAAGACACTTTTTTTCTTGTTTGCATTAGTTATTCTCTAAGGGATCCAACTGTGTTTTGCTCTCTTCATTACCTTTTATTAGGGCTGAATTTCCTCAACCTTCTGATGAGCCTTAATTCCATAATTATGTAAACGAAGAAATACATAATTGGGATCATTATGATCTGTGATCACTGCCTTTTGTCACTGATGGTCAGAGGCAACAGCCAGGGTTTTCCGCAGATGATGTGTACTGTTTTAGTGACTTCACCTTGGAGAACCTATAATAGGCGGAGTCAGAGAAGCACTCCATGCCTTCCCATTTTAAATAAAGTTCACACTATTAAGCTCCAATGTCCTATCTGAAAGTCCACCCTTCTCCCATGAAGGTAAATCAATTCATTAAAAAGTATTTTCCTTAAATAAAAGTTGTTGGATTTCAAACATAAAAAACAAACAAACAAACAAAAGTATTTCCCTGATTCACCCGGAGGAAATTTGTTTGACTGCACATTTTGGGGGCAGACACTGGAAAGAAAGGTAGAGGCACGTGTGAGGAGAAATACGTAAAATGCCCTTCCAAAGGCTTACCCAATCACTCTTGTCTCTGTGCTCTTCCTGGTTTAGTTGTCCATATTTATTCCACAGATTTTCTACAATGAAAAACAGTTCCTGCTTCTAGAACAGCCTTCTCCTGTAAACATTCTGAGTGGTATCCTTTGATCCTTCATATCGGACAGTGCGGTTCTCCCTGAATTCTGTCCTCCTAAAATGCATCGGAGATTATAACCATTCTTTCTTCTTGTCATTATCAGTTGTTCTTGTTGTTTGATTTGTTGTCTTTTGAATTATTTCTACTTCTGATGCTTCAGGAGTGTTTCTTGGGGAGTTTTGCCAAATATGTACTCAGTCAGATCTTGGAAATTGGAGCCCTGCAAAATCTTTAGTGTACAAATTATTGTACAGCTGATTTATTTTTCCATTTTATATGAAAAATATTTTAGGAGGGAAAAGGAAACGTTGTTGATAGTGCATTTGAACTTATTCTACCTCAAGGGATAGGTCATATTTCATTTATTATTTTAGGTTCCCCTCCCCACATAGAATATTTCATCCTCCATTACTAAGTATTTAATATTAGAATTAACTAGTAAATGGAATTATGTATACTTAGGTTCCCAACCTGATTCTGAAATTTACTTTCTCTGTGACCTTAAGAAAGTTCCTTAAGCCTTAGCTTTCAAATGTATAAAATAGGAACAACATTATGCCAGTAGGCCTTGCTTGATGTAAGAATGGCATTAAATTGAATGTCTGCATCATGAATTAATGGACTTTAAGATGTCAAATTTAAGTGAATTTTATGATTTCTCAATTGCAATATTAAACAATTTGCTTTTTGGCAAACAGGGATAGGTTCATATATAATGGATATGAATATTCTTTCCAGTCTCCAATAAGAAACAAAATGTCCTTATTTATATGCAGACTCCTTATATTGCAGCCCAGGCTTACATACTTGGAAACTGAACTAACACTGCAGGTCTCAGGAAAAGAAGCTCCTGTTTCCTTAATTTTATGCCACTTATTTATATAACATGGATCTCATTCACTGTTCTTCTTGGGGATTTTCTTTGCTTGAATTACTTCCCTAATTTGTTCAGCATTAACCTCATTTCCTACATGATCAGAGCGTTGTTCTTTTATATGCACACAATCATGTAGTTATGCTGAATAGACCCTCTCTACTTACATATTCATTAGGTACAAGCAAAGCTCAACTCCAATTATGTCTTAGGGTGAGTTGTTCAAGAGGCCACTGTTTGTGATTCTCATTCAGTTTACAGGAGGACTGTTAAAAGTCATTGTTAAATATTTATTTGATGTTTACGATGTACAAGGTGGTAAGTTTCCTTGAAACTTAAAGAGGCAAAGCGTAATACCTAGATCATATGTGAGAACCACGTAAGACATTAGCTATAATTAAAAATTCAAAGTGACAGTAAAATAAGATTTTTATGAATGGAAACATTTCCATCAATTTGATTATTTTTCACAAATATCTAAATAAACATAATATTTATACAATATATATGGGTTCAGGAAATGGTTTTTCCATATAAATTATTATTTTTAGAGCTGACATTTCTGGGATATATTCTAACTGGGGCAAAGGTATGGCAAACAAAGTCATGTATACTCTAGAATCTGTTATGAATTCCTTTTTTTTTTAATTTTTTAATGTTTATTTATTTTTGAGAGAGAGAGAGAGAGAGAGCACGAGTGGGGAGGACCAGAGAGAGAAGGAGACACAAAATCTGAAACAGGCTCCAGGCTCCAAGCTGTGAGCACAGAGCCTGACACAGGGCTCAAACTCACAAACCATGAGGTCATGACCTGAGCCGAAGCCGGACGCTCAACCAACTGAGCCACCCAGGAGCCCCTGTTGTGGATTCCCTTTGAAGATGTTTTAATATTTCATCTCCTTAGAGCTGGCAGGGGAGAGGATTTAGTTTAATAGTTCTGTAATTCAAAGATAATTTGTATATTATCATTCAAAAGGTTAAGATTATATTATCTATAGAACTTTGGTCTCTTTTTTAAAAAAATTAATATTTAGTCATTTTCTAGAGACAGAGAAAGACAGAGGGAGAGCAGGGGAGGGGCAGACAGAGAGGGATACACAGGATCCGAGGCAGTCTCCAGGCTCTGAGCTGTCGGCACAGAGCCCTACATGGGGCTCAAACCCATGGACCGCGAGATCATAACCTGATCTGAAGTCAGACACTTGGCCCACTGAGCCACCCAGGTGCCCCAGAACTTTGGTCTCCTAAATGAAGTATATGAGAGTTACTGTAAGAAAGATTATGTCTCGAAAAATAATGCATTCAATAAATATTGCTATATTTTTAAATAGCTCTATTTATAAAAGCAAATGTAACTATACTATATACCTCAGATACTATATATATACTATATACCTCAGAGATTTCAAGTGCCTTCTCCACTCTAATTTCAAAATCTACCACAATATTACATCTTAGTTACACAGAAGGATTTTAGAAAACATTTGAAACTGACATTTAGCATAAGTCAAAAGAGATATTTAATCTGAAAGATTTTGAGAAGAGTAAATTATATATTTGAATGAAGAAAGCATCCATTTTTTTTCTTGGACTGTGGTATCAGCCTGTCTAAAAGTAAGCCCTCTTGAAGGAGAATTTCTAGAGGACTTCTGTTGAAGAAGGGCAGTTTTCATGACACATACCCAAGATTAAGTACAGGGATCATCCACACTTTGATAATTGGTAGCAACCATATGGAGATTTTGTTTTTATATTATTAATTTAAATATGCATGTTTATAGAGATTTAAGGTACACTTTTAATCAAAGTAGGTTTGGGGCGCCTGGGTGGCTCAGCCGGTTAAGCGGCCGACTTCAGCTCAGGTCATGATCTCGCGGTCCATGAGTTCCAGCCCCGCGTCGGGCTCTGTGCTGACAGCTCAGAGCCTGGAGCCTGTTTCAGATTCTGTGTCTCCCTCTCTCTGACCCTCCCCGTTCATGCTCTGTCTCTCTCTGTCTCAAAAATAAATAAATGTTAAAAAAAATTTTTAAAAAATAATCAAAGTAGGTTATTTCCCATATTTGCTATTTATATTATTAGTATTATATCTGTTAGGAGTGTTAAATATCAGAAAACTTCAGATCAAACTAGGTTAAATAAGAATTTGGGGGGGGGGTGCCTGGGTGGCTCAGTCAGTTAAGAGTCCGACTTCAGCTCAGGTCATGATCTCACGGTTCATGGGCTTGAGAATCGCATTGGGCTCCACACGGACAGCTCAGAGGCTGGAGCCTGCTTCAGATCCTGTGTCTCCTCTCTCTGCCCCTTCCCTGCTTGTGCTCTGTCTCTCTGTCTCTCTCAAAAATAAAAAAACATTAAAAAGTTTAAAGAATTTTTGAAATTTTCTTTGTTTTTATTCCCAAGCATGATGTCGAGAGATAGGGTGGGCTCCAGAATTGGCTGATGTAGCATTTTAATAACTCCTTGTGCTACTTCTTAGCCTCCATTGTCTCATGCTCAGTCTATAAATGATGCTTAACTACTCTCTGTCAGTCTGATAAAGATGACTCCAGCAGATATGAGTAACATCCAGATATGGCAATGTTCAGAGGAAGAAGGAAGAAACTCCTTCAGGTATCTCCTTCACAGAAGCAGTGACCCTGTCCTACAGCTCTCTTAACACTCTTCCTGCTACACCACACTGGTGTCAAACATTCAGCATAAGCTAATCCTTAGCAGATGCATGGGCTTACCATATTGGGTTGGAATGGATAGCAGGGACTCACCCACAATGAACCACATAGAAGATTTCATTATTTTGACTTAAGAAAAACTAAGAATCTTAACAACACTAATAGTAATAGTGACAACAAGAGATTTATCTCCAGTGTAGCCAAGGTCCTGAGAACCTGAGGGGTCTGACTGTGCTCTTCTCTCTATCTTAAGGAGCAAGAAAACCAAGGTGGAATAGTAATAAAAAAATAAAGCAAGAGTCCACATGGCTTGCTCTAAGCAAGCAAGCTAATAAAGAATCAGAGTGGGCTGATCTTCAGGAAGGCTATGTAAAGATCTTCAAGAAAGAATAAATGAGCAATGGATTACTCTTCTAGTTCTCTATAGAGAACAAACAGATAATGCAAAAATTTCTCCACTCAGGATGTCTCCATTTTCTACTGTGGATATTTCTTTGAAGGAACTATCAAATCAACATAGGCTGCTCAAATTAAGTAACAAGGGTATATCAATGCATGCATTTAGAATCTACTGCCCAATTTAAAAATGAAATTTGCATATTTATACCTTTTTATATATTGATATATAATTTTACTATATATTACACAATATATACGTACACACACATGTACATACATATTCACATTCTTTTATGAGATGGTTAATTATATGTGTCAACCTGACTGAGTGCCCAGACATTGGGTCAAACATTGTCCTGGGTATTTTGGTGAAGATGTTTTAGGATAAGATGAACATTTAAACGTATAGACCAATTAAAGCATATTGTTCTCCCTAACTTGGGTGGGCATCACCCAGTTGGATGAAGGCCTAGACAAAACAAACAAGGTAATCCTCTGGGGATTAAGAGAGAAATTCTCCCGCTGAACTGAAACATAAGCTCTTCCTGGGTCTTGACCTTGCAGGCCTTCTGACAGGAACCACAACATCACTACCTCTGGTTCTCAGGTCTTCAGACCTAAACTGGGACTCCACAGTGGATCCTAGGTCTCCAATTTGTTGACTCACCATGAAGATCTTGGAACTTGTTAGTCTCCTTAATCACATGAGCCAATTCTTTATACTAAATCTCTATCTATCAATCATCTCTCTCTTCTCTCTAGAGATAGATACATCTATATACATCCATATGTAAATATAGATATAGATACACACATGTAAATAATATGTATAGATATATATGTAAATATATAGATCTCTATAAAAATACATTCTGTTGGTTTCCATTAAGCATAAGCTCTTATGAAAAAATATTTTCGGGTGGTGGCAGGAATATTGGCATGACAAATTGTTACAAAAATAATGCAAAAATGATCAGATACATTTGTCTTCCTTGAGCGTTTAAATATATTAACACAAAATGCTATTTTCTCCAGGTTGCTCTCATCTAGATTTTTAGCATTCTTATTTGTAAGACTGTGTTCAGGTTAATATTTGGGGGAAAATAAACTATTAAAGATAATTACACATAAAGCATTATACTGATTATTTTACTTACGGTCCATAGTGGTACATATTTTGAAATATTAACTCATATTTTATGTATTAAAGGTATGGTAACATATTAAAGGCAGCAATACATTTTTAAAAATCCTTTTCTCTTACAGTGATTTTTATCTCTACCTACTGAAAAATACAAAATCCGTACTAAAACAGTCAAACTCTTTAACGGCTGACATTATTTCACAATAACCATAGCTAAATTTTAGTAGCCATCTCTGACTGCCTAAAGTATTTCTTATGTGGTGTCATGTTCAGGAGTTTATTAAGTCCGGTTTCTACTGATAGACATATTCTTACAGGAAATGTGTTTGTAATTCCTTAGAAGTAGAATTTATGGTTCAAAGAGCATATGTGTTTTTAATAGCTTTCACATAGAATGAGAAATTGCCTTACCAGAAAAGCGTATTGCCTTGAATCACACCAGTATTACAGAAACGACCCCTGTTATCAAATCCTGGCCTATGCTCTTAATTAACATTTTACAAATCCATTTTTATCATTAAAAATACTCATTCATGTGAATTTGGTTAATTGTTATTTCTAATTGGTAATTAAAAGTTTCATCTTTTTATACTTTTTAGCCAATTGTTCTACTGAGAAATCATTTTTTTTTCCTGACACGTAAGAATGTTTTTATAATTTAAACGTGCTAATAGTGTGTCACCTCAAAAGGCATGCCTCTTCCAGGAATGTTACAGATAGCCATCCATAGTTGTTTTTTTCCATAGTTGTGTTTTTATATTTAAATCTTAGGCATCTATCTCTGCACATGCTATCAGGTAAGCATTTAACCACTGTTTTTGCCAATAATCTGGCAATCAACTACAAAATGTTTGTTAATGTGGCCATTTTTTACCATGGACTTGAAATGTCCCTTTTACCATAATGTTGCAGTATTAAGAAACAAATGTTCTGCTACTTATCATCTGTGTGACTCCCAGAAAGCTCAGAGACACTGGTCTCGGTGTTGTCATCTATAAACAGGGATAATAGTGCATACCTAATGAGGTTGGTTTAAAAATAAGTCAATCTATGTATGAAAAAAACTTGGGGAAAAAAAACTAGTGCACAGTTAATACAATAAGTAACTATTGCATAGCAAACTATATGTACATACTATAATAGTAAATATATCTAAATATTGGGTCTTCTTCTAGAATTATTGACCCCTCTGTGACCTCTTTGTCTATACTCACGCTAGAATGAAATGTTACTTTTGCTTTATAGTTAGTTCACTAAATCACAGGGTCACAGATGTCATGCCATTCTTACTCAAATGTCTCTTCATTGTTCTTCCACAAGTAAAAATTATCGAGTTTTCAAATGAGAAGTTAAGCAAACTAATAACTACACAAATAACATCGAATTAGGATGTTTTTATAATTGCAATTGTGTTAAAGGTAAATATCAGTGTGTAAAGATCTGTTTTCAAAATTGCCTCTTTTCACCTAGGAACATCAAAGTAGTATATTTTAAAGTACAGTGTTTAGTTTGTTGTTCAAGCAACAAAGCTGTATTCTTATAATGACACGGTGATTTAAAAGGCCAAAAATATTTACAGTGTGTGAAACAAAATAATTGGCCCACATGTGAAATATAATAATTGGTTCATCTGTCAAATGAAAGAAAATATTTTAGTATATTTCCCTAAGTATAATGTATGTAAGAATATAGCATGAACAAAATTTGTATCTGTGGAAGTTATACCTCTACTGAGTGTCAAAGTAGACATTTAATTGCAACACAGACTGGCGAACTGCATATCTTCCTTTTTTTAATTGGTCTTCAGAGGTTATTTGGAGATATCCAATTATCACTCCATGAAACGCCACAACAATAGCAACAGTTTAAAAATAAATAAGGTCACCATCCTTTTCTACTAATGAGTAGTGCTAAAAAAGCACAGATTAAATATCACTGTTTTCTTATGTTTAGACCTGGTTTAACAGAAATTTGTCAAAAACTGTGTAAATATGGATATGTTGCCCATTTTGCCAAAGTAGAGACTTTAGTGTAGTTGTTTGTATTTTAAAAACTAACAATAAAAGCACTTAAACATTACAGCTGTGTGTATCTATTCATGTCAACTTGTTTCAGGGATTGCATGTATTTAAAGCCATACGTTATTGTTTTGTAATTGAATAAATGTAAGCATTACGTTGATTTACTCTTCTTTATTTAATTTCTAATACCTGTCACTGCAATGGATTGAGTTGTTATTTAATATACATCTGTTAACCCGTATCATCATGTAATATATTGAATCAGCATGCTACCTAGTTCTTAGTAAACTACATTTGTAAAACTCTATGGTAAGCTTCCCTAAGAAAATTTAGCTTCAGATGTTTACATTAGAATTTTTACACCTCATACTACTATGACCACATAAAAACAAGAGCAAACATTCATTATCTGACAGACCCAGACAATAGCAGCCTTCCAAATGCAGTGGTACACAGAATCACTGATAAAAACTTTAATAACTGATAACTGCATGAGTAGGGTGAGGCACTGGGTGACGTGAATTTCATCTCCTTCTCCTGATACCTACGACTTCATTCTGATCTCCTAGCCCAAGACTCTCAGTGCTTCCAAATCTTTAAAGCAAGGGGTACTTTAACATTAAGTATGGGGCAAAAATAAGTTAAAACTCAACATGCAAGACCTTGTAAATGTTACTACAAAAAATGATGAAAATGTTTATTATCAGCAGTTTATTTTACAGAAAGGCTATATCCTTAATCGATATCCTGTCATTTCTGATAGTGATATATAAACACTCAATACAAGTTTCCAAATATATTAATATTGTACTTAAGTGGGTATTTTGTCCTCCTGTATAAGCAGTTTAATTATAACTGAGGTCATGTATTGACTTCTTATGGCTCAAAGTTTTGAGTCTTCTTAGTCTTCAATAAAGAGCATTACAAAATAGGTGACTTAATTTATAATTCCTTGTATTTCCAACTTTGCCTTGTATTTAAATAGAATAATTTATTCATTTTTATGATCTTTTACTTTTAAAAAATTATTCAGTAATAAAGTTATAACAAGCTGTGAGAATAGGAAAAGTTTACATTTTCTAAATTGTTGTATTCTGCTAATGCAAAAGCATTTGTCTCCATCTAGATAAACTCGAGTAGTGAAGAATTGGTACCCATAAAAAGCACCCATGTGCTATAATCATGGAGAGCAAACCTGATGACATGCCAAAGAGAAGATCCCTGCCATTGGGATAGATTCAGAGAAATGAATGTTTAAAACTTTTTCAAGGAATAAACCATTTTTTTAAACATCTTCAATTACCATGTGTGTAAAGCTAAACCACAAGACACAAATAAAGATTTTTTTTTAAGAAAATGGACCAATACGCTGATGAGCGTAAGTTCTATTTTCTGTATACAAGCAACTAAATTGATTTCCAGGGTGATGCTGTTTTAAGTGAAATATAGAGGAGAGTCCTCAAACGCTTCCAGGACTGGAAGTGGTTCTGTATAAAAGAAGATGATGGAATACACGAGACCTAAATGGGTAGACTGGATACAGTAAAGTACTTCCAAAATATAGATAACACTGGCAGCACAGAAAATGAGAACTCAAGTAAAACATTGGTAAGACCTGAGTGGAGGAGGAAAAAAAAAAAGCTAAAGATAAAAGCAGGGCCTCATAACCTTGACCTGCTCAGTATAGAATATTGTGTGAATGGAAATAAAGATGCATTTTGTTTTCTTCTGGACACTATTTCCAGACACTTAATGAAAGGCCTAGGCTATCTTTTATAATTCAAAGGGAGGAAAGCACACTTTTAAGATCAAAAGCAGCCTGTTTTTAGAATATATGAAAGACTCAGTGGAAAGTATGATGGATACAGAAATGAAATCCCAGAGAAATATCAGTAGACACTGCAGATATTATAATGATGTGATGAAATTTTAATATTAATTTCACTGTCATTAATTTCACTGTGCCTCCACCAAACCTTTTCTCTAGAAATGCTGTTTCATTACATTTTAATGAGAAAAGAAGAGAAAGCAAAAATCATCTCGCTCAAGGATTTAGTTTGTAGGGGCTCTCTGACTTCAGTTCATCAGTTACTGATTGCCTTCATACTAGGTCCTATGTGCTTGAGCCACAGTATCTGAAATCCACTGGTTTGGGAGACGAAGAGTTCTAGCACAGAATGACTATGATGAAAGCTTACCTGATGTGCGAAGGCAAGGTACAATTTACTGACTTGGGTTTTTAAACAGAATGCTTTTAAGATACATGTAAGGAGTAGTTAATAACATAGGATTTGGCTCTGGTGGCTGTGTTAGAGCAGACAACTGTCACGATGGCACGTGAGCTGTAGTTTGCTAGGAGATCAGAAACAATCGCATAATCCAGAGCACAGAGGCAGGAGGGCCTGACACTTCCAGGTAGTGGGGTTCAATGAGAGACATGGCTGATGACCAAATGAAAAATGAGCCTGGAAAGGGACATATGGTGCTGATGTCAAAATGTTCCTGTTCTCATGGGGTGCTTGGGTGGCTTAGGGGTTCAGCATCTGACTCTCGATTTCAGTTCATGATCTCGTGGCTTGTGGGATTGAGCCCCACATTGCACTGCTGGTGCAGAGCCTATTTGGGATTCTCTCTCTCTCTCTCTCTCTCTCTCTCTCCCTCCTTCCCTCCCTCCCTCCCTCTCCCTCTCCCTCTTCTTCTCCCTCTCCCTCTCTCCCCCTCACCTGCTTGTATGCACTCATTCTCTCTCTCTCAAAAAAGAAAAAAAAAAGAAAATTTCCTATTGTCTTGAACTTCTTTGATTCACAGAATGCCTATCAAATTCTTTACAAAGCTGGCACAGCATTTTATATTTGGGTGAAGTGTAAAATGACATAATTGGAATCTTAGATATTTCCCCAAGTTCTCTTAGTTTACGGTGAATTATTTTAATTTTCCTGAAGATCAATAC
The DNA here is from genome assembly GCF_022837055.1 of Prionailurus viverrinus. Taxonomy (NCBI): domain Eukaryota; kingdom Metazoa; phylum Chordata; class Mammalia; order Carnivora; family Felidae; genus Prionailurus; species Prionailurus viverrinus. The sequence continues at coordinate 222,487,808 of NC_062561.1, read as the reverse complement.
TAAAAAAGGGGGCCAGATGATAAAATGGAAAAAGAAATGTTATGGATTTACCACATACAGACAAGATGATTTGTATAATTTTTGAAAATAGATCACATTGGTGTACCAGCGTGAGTTCGAATGCATCTAGTACCTAAGGAAATCAAACTGTGGAACACAAAAGATTTCAAGTATCTACCGTGTATGTCATATCCATTCTTCTCCAACTATTTAGAGTGATTACTTCATGAAACAAAAGGCAAAATTGAATTCTGGTAGAACATGAAAATGAGCACTTAGAAGTAGCCCTCTCAACTGGGTACGTGTTCAGAAATGCTTACTTCTATCCAACCATATGTACACATCCTACTACAAATAGTGCTCAATCATTATGTTATGTACCATTATTTTTGAGTTTCATAAACACATGCATATAATCACTTCTCCATGCGTGCCATTTCCCAATTCCTAAGAATGATCCATTTATCCCTCTTTCATTCACCACATACTCTTTAACCATTTTATGTCTTGGTTAACCTAGCACACATATTGTTCCTGTAGAGAAAAATGAATACTGTATTATAATTCCATACTTAACTATTATAATAGATGAATTTATTTAAGGTGTGGAAGCAAAATGCAAGGTTCATGGATTTTCTCCCCTGCATAGATTAGGAAGGCAACTGTAGAGGAGTGCTATTTAAGCTGGGACCGGAACAAGGAGAACCACAACAGATGATACTGAAAACGAGAACTGTGTTCAAATTGTCGAGGGTCCTTAATGCCACATAAATGAAACTGGGCTCTATACTATGGATAATTCCAGGCCATTTGAAGTCTAAACTATGGCTATAACTTGATCCACTTTCTATATCACAAAAGTAATTGGATTGGATAGGTAAGAACAATGTGCAGAGAATCCAATTAGAAAAACCATGGCAGTAGTCCAGATAAGAGGACATGATAACCACCTAATGAAGGTAAGAGCAATGGAATAAAAGAATAAAAAAAAAAGAAAAGAAAAAGAAAAAGAAAAAGAAAAAGAAAAAGAAAAACAAAAAGAAAAAGAAAAACAAAAACAAAAAGAAAAAAGAAAAAGAAAAAGAAAAAAGATATGGTAATGGAGATACAAAAAAGATCCATCATCCACACAGATAGTTCTAGGTCAGAATGAGGAGTTAGTGGGTAACCTATACAGGGTGGTATAAGAGATGAACTAATGTAAAATATACTAGAGTATCTAATCTGGGATACTGACGATAGTATTAAAGTAGAGAACTCAGATTGAGAAGTCGATTGGGGAAGTATGGGAAGAAAGAGAATAAGGTTTTTAACAAAACAATGGTGAAGCACTTGCAAGATAGGAAGGTAAGACCATTTGACACCTGGATGGATAGGAGGCTCTGTATACATTTATATACATCTGTATATATCTATATACATTTAGGGAAGTTAACATTTAGTTGGTATTTAATGTTAGGAAAATACATAAAAAAAAAAGTATGGAGAGAAGAAAACATGGGGATAGGTTTATAACCCTGTAATAAAAACTAAACATTTAAAATAAACCTTTGGGGGTGCCTGGGTGGCTCAGTCGGTTAAGCATCCAACTTCAACTCAGGTCACGATCTCGAGGTTCATGAGTTCGAGGCCCATGTGTGGCCCGGTGCTGACAGCTCGGAGCCTGGAGCCTGCTTCGGATTCTGTGTCTCCTTCTCCCTCTACCCCTCCCCTTATCACGCTGTCTCTCTCTCTTTCTCAAAAATAAATACATATTTAAAAAATGAAAATAAACCTGGAATTTCAGTTGGCCTCTTTTTTTCATGTCAACATACTGCTAAGAGTCTTTTATATCTATGGTTATTTTCACATATTTAGTTAACTAACATCACTTCTCTGGATGTCATATAAATTGTTATGTTACAGATAAAGTTAGCTGTTACCTCTGGAATATTTATCATCAGTCTTAAAATAGAACAGAACAATAGCATCAAACATTAATGTTTCCTATACCCATTTGGAAGGTATATGCAAGAAGTTTCACTTGATCATTCGAATACATCTGCTGCCAAACCAGTATCATGTGCTCACTGATAATTCTGATGTTATTTGGTTTGGCTATGTTGCCAGCTAGGAAAACATCTCCAATAATCTAATGACACTTCACAGTAATATTCTGATCATATTTTATTCAAACACTTATGATAACATACTACTATACACAGTTATTATTTGTAGGAAAATAGAGTGTCATTATATGTACATAAACATTATAGAAGCACTGTTTGAAGATTGTTGGTACATAGAAATCTATTTGGACCATTTTCTCTACACAGTTAGCCAGCAGATGCTACACTCTATTTTTTGGGAAAGTGATCAGCTATAAGACTAAACCAAGTCAGCTCACAGATGCTGTATAGTTTAAGTTAATTGCTATCATTTCCACTTAGAGATGTTCAAAAGAAAAAGCAGCAAATCTAGTACTAGCTATTAAAAACTAAATGTATTATATTACAGCAACAGCTGCTATTTATTTTGTTTTTGCTTCATGGCAGGTATAATTAATATTGTTTTAAGCATAGATTTATAAAATTTTCTCCATGGGTAGTCCCATTAGAGAAAATGTTTGCATTCATATACCCATGGAGATTCTTTTAATATTTGCTAATATAGAACATTACAGTGGAGAAAAAAAACCTTAATGTACCATGTACTAAATTAATTAACAGCAGAGTGACTTCAATAATTAGGCTTTCAAAGAAACCAAAAAGTATGAAAGCTGCATCAACAATGATTTTCATGAAGCATTATGTCTTTTCCGTCTGAACTTGTTTCTTGAATCCAGTGGTATTCTAAACATGAGACTTGCCATATGTATCATTTGTCAGGTTATGCCTGTTTTAGGTTATGCCTGGGTTAGGCCCCGGGGATGCAGAGATAAAGAAAACTAACAGGGTTTCTGTCCTAGAATGTACATGTTCTTGAAGAAGACAGACAAGGACAACCATAGACACATAAACACCTAAATACATGATGATTTTGTATAGTGTTAGTTTCTGTGGAGAAAATAAACAGGTTCATAGGGATGGGTACAGTGGAAGGCAGCCTGAGCTAGAATAAAATGGTCATTGAGTATCTCCTGTGGGGGTGATCTTTTGGCAAAGACCAGACTGAAAAGAAAGAGCCGAGCATGTGAAAACCTAGGGGTGCACGTTCAGGCAGAGTAAGTATCAATTACAAAGACTCTAAAATATGAACAAGAGTGATAAATTCGAGGAAGAGAACCAAATTCAGGGCGTTGAAAATATGGAGTGAAGACGTAAGACAGGAGGTAAGTGTGTGAAATAAAGAGATCGCGTTGAATTTCGTGGGCCTTGCTGAGGAGTGTGGGTTTTATTCTAAATGCAAAGCAAAGGCAATAGAACACTTGTAGCAGGGGGATGATTTAACATGCTTCAAAAGAAACACAAATGGCTTTCTTTTTACACTATCTGTTGAACAAGTGGAAGAGGAGGAAGTGGAGAAGCCAACTGCTATTAGAAGCATAATGTGGGGTACCAGAGTAAAGTTGAAACAGAAGGAATAGAAAGCCATAGACATGGCTGAAATCTATATGTTTGCAGTCAAACAGAAGTCTCATGGATTAATTCCCTTTTGGTCCTAAAATTCTTAAATTTTCACTTTAAGAAACACTAGTATTCTCTTAGTTCTTATAAATCTTCAGCAACAATTTATTTTGCAAACAAAAGAGCGATCAAAATACCTATTAACTAACTTGAATCCTGTCTCTTGCGATTATGCATATCTTCTCATTTGTTCTTCTTAATGAAAAGGGGAACAGCTGTTTACCATCAACCATACGTTCTTTTTATAAAATTCAAGTAGATTACTAAGGAGTCCCTACACCCATGATGCTTGATTCAAATACAATCACCCAGGCTGACTATCTGAGGTCAAAAGCACTGGTCCAGGGATCAGGTCCCTGTTCAGACGCAAAAAAAAAAAAAAAAAAGGCACTGAATATGATTTGTAATTTCAGTGACAAAAATAACCTAGCAACCATCCATTACCAAACCAAAACCAAAATAATGAGAACCATTTTATGGAAGCAACTGATTCAGGAAAAAAAAAAAAAAAAAAAAAAAAAAATATATATATATATATATATATATATATATATATATGCCAGCAAATAATTTGAACGTTTTTAGAAATTTGACTAATAAAGTCACTGCATTGTGCATCAGTGACAAGAGGGGGATATCTGTGAGTTTGCTAAGTGAATATTTGTTGTAGCTTGTTCTAGAAACTAGGGTAACAACTCAAAACAGTGTCTCTGAACTCACAGAGACACACACTAGTGGATGATTTAGATAAGTGAAGAGGCAAGAACCAGAGGAGTATTCCAGACGATGGGAAGAAAAAAAAAATTATGGGATCTAGATTTTGGGAATCCAGGGTGAGACCTGAAGGAGCAGAATCATCCAGGGAAAGAGGAGGAAGGAAGAAGAACACAGAAGTGGAGGGCACTTGAGTAACAGCAGCTGCACAGGTCTGCCAGCCACGTGGACAACGGAATGGGGGGAGAAGACGGAAGTCAAAGAAACTGCTTAGGAGTTTGTAGTGACAAGTTCTCCATCTACATGAATATTTAAATCGTGTCATGCTACTTGAGACCCTCTAATATCAGCTGCAGAGAACAGAAGGAAAATAGGACCCATAGGACTCATCTTGACAATGTGAATATAAATACCCCCTATGCTTTAACTCACATTTTGTTTTTCTGTGTTTTCTTTTCTGCTTCAGTTACAGAGGATAATCTCTACCAGAAAACACGGGGTATGAAGTTAGATCTGTCTGGAAGCACAAGCAAATCTGAATCCAAGGTAGGGATTTAGCACATTTTCTAATGTCCTTTGTGTTTCATGTTCCTTAAATCAGTTACTTTTACTCATTCTACTTTTACAGTCACTAATTTTCAGACACAAAATATTTAACGTGTGACATATCTAAAATCAAAGTTTCCTAGTACAGCTTGCTTTCTCTTTCTTTCTTTCTTTCTTTCTTTCTTTCTTTCTTTCTTTCTTTCTTCAAGTTAGTTAACATATAGTGTAGTATTAGTTTCAGGAGCAGAACTTAGTGATTCATCACTTACATACAACACCCAGTGCTCATCCCAACAAGTGCCCTCCTTAATGCCCCTCACCCATTTAGTTGCATTCCCCCACCCACCATCCCTACAGCAACTGTCTGTATTTTTAAGAGTCGATGTATTTAAGAATTTCTTATGGTTTCCTTCCCTGTTTTTATCTTATTTTTCCTTCCCTTCCCTTACATTCATCTGCTTTAAGTACAGCTTTCTAATATCATTTTTCATTATGGATACTAATTCATCCTATTGTTACATGTACTAGTTTTTATTCAAAATGTGATATTTATTTGGGAGCATTTGGTGTTTTTCTATGCTCATTTCCTGTGACTGATAGGTCACAGAGAACTTATCAGCTATAAATCATTCAACTTTATAAGGCTAATCCATGGAGACAATGATAAATTCTGAGGTTTTCAGCAAATCCTATGTGGGCTGAAGTTTAAGTTTTGTTCTAAGATAATATTCTTCTCTAATTTTTAACTATTTTAAAACAATGAGCAAAATAAAGCATACTTATGCTGAAAGGTTTTGAAGGTGGAAAAGCTTATGAAGAAATGAAAGATTTTATATATTTGAAACTTTACTAAAAACACTTAATTTGCAAATACAGACCTAATTCTTCATTAAGTATTATTAATGTGGGCAAGTTAACTGCTTTCAATCTCAGCTTGTAATTTGGAAAAATAATGGTACCAACTTAATACTACTGTATCTAATGAAATGTGCTGAAGGAAATTCCTTTCATGTAGAAGAGGCAAGAAAATTCTTTATTCCATTATAAGTCCAACATATGCAATGTATTATTAGCAGGAATTATTTTCTTTTTGCCATTAAACAAATTTGTAAAAAAATAAAAAATAAAAACCACTGACTTCAAATATAATATCCAAAATTTTTCCATCATATTATTGTTTGATGTTTAAAAAAAAAAAACCTTCCAAATTCTATTTTGATTAATTAAGTCAAGGTATGTATTGAATGTCTTTTTCCTGACACTTTGATATACCCGATCAAGTTAAGGACTTCATAACGGGGTGATCGTCTTAGATTATCTAATCAAGGCAATCTCATCAGAAGGGTCCTTGCAAGTGGGCAGTGAGGCAGAACAGGGAGAGCAAGAGAAAAGATGTGAGGATGGAGCTCAGACAGACACAGGCAGGATTTCCGGCCTGGAAGATAAAGGAAGAGGGCCGTGAGCGCAGGGATGCGGAAGCCCTGTCTGAGTGGGAAAGCAAGGGAACAGGTTCACCCCTACAGCCCCAGAAGGTAAGCAGCCCTGCCAACATCTTGACTTCACCCAGTGAGACCCACCTCAACTTCCTAACCTGCAGAACTATAAGAAAACTCAGTTTGCATTGGGTTAAGCCAGTTTGGTGGTAATTCGTTACAGCAGCAAATTGAAAACTAATAGAAACACTAAAAATGAAAGTGAATTGCTGAAATAGTAACCTTTAAGGCACACTTTAACATTAACAAAATAAATGATCAAATTATGGTAGTCTTCTTTTGAAAGAGCCTGAATGTCCATCAACTGATGAATGGATAAAGAAGGTGTGATTTATACACACAATGGAATATAACTTGGCAATGAGAAAGAATGAAATACGGCCTTTTGTAGCAATGTGGATGGAACTGGAGAGTGGTATGCTAAGTGAAATAAGTCAGGCAAAGAAATACAGATACCATATGTTTTCACTCTTATGTGGATCCTGAGAAACTTAACAGAAGACCATGGGGGAGGGGAAGGGGGGAAAAAAAAAAGTTAGAGAGGGAGGGAGCCAAACCATAAGAGACTCTTAAAAACTGAGAATAAACTGAGGGTTGATGGGGGAATGGGAGGGAGGGGAAAGTGGGTGATGGGCATTGAGGAGGGAACCTGTTGGGATGAGCACCGGGTGTTGTATGGAAACCAATATGACAATGAATTTCATATTCAAAAAAAAAATTATGGTAGTCTTCTTTATAAGCAAAAAAAAAATGTTAAGAGTAGAAAACAGAACTAATACTTTTTAAAAATAGTAAAAGAATTTCTCAATTAATCAAATAATTTCTTTATCAGTAATGTCATCACATGGTAAAGGAACTAAAACTAAAGCAATGTTACATTAATTAATTACCCAAATGATTACAAAAATTTCGTAAGAATGTTGTTACATCTTAAACTAGTAAATTAAAATACATTATATTTTATGACTAAAAAATAAAGTTAAAAATAGAACTTAGGTTCCAGGAATCGCACTACTACATATTTACCCAAATAATATAAGAACACTAATTCAAAGGGGGAACATGCACCCCTAATGTTTATAAGCGGCATTATTCACAATAGCCAAAATACAGAAGCAGCCCAAGTATCCATCAACTGATGAATGGATAAAGATGTGGTATACACACATAAACACACACACACACACACACACGCACACACACACTCTCAACGGAATATTATTCAGCCATAAAAAAGTGAAATATTTATTCGATCTGAAGAGAAACCAGAGGGGTGCCTGGGGGCTCAATCAGTTAAGTGTCTGACTCTTGGTTTTGGCTCAGGTCATGATCTCACGGTTTTGTGGGTTTGAGCCCTACATCAGGCTCTACACTAGAAGCATGGAGCCTGCTTGGGATTCTCTCTCTCCCTCTCTATCATTCCCTCTCCCCTCTGTCATTCCCTCCCCTGCTCACACCACCTCTCTTTCAAAAATAAATAAATTTTTAAAAAATTTAACAAGAAACCAAAGTATGCAACAAGAATGAAATCTTGCCATTTCCAACAACATAGATGGAGCTAGATACTATGATGCTAAGTGAAATAAGTCTATCAGAGAAAGACAAATACCACATGATTTCACTCATATGTGGAATTTAAGAAAAAAAAAAAAACTAGCAAAGGGAAAACATAAGAGAGAAAGAGACAGACAGAGAAACCAAGAACAGACTCTTAATTTAAGAGAACAAACTGATGATTACCAGAGGGGAGATTAGTGGGGGGATGGGGTAAATTGGTGATGAGAATTACAGAAGTTAGTTAAATGATTTCATAGCATAGTGCCCTGAAAAAAAAAAAAGATATGAAACAGAATAAATTACCAAGTAACATTTTTATTTGGGTATGGAGTATGATTTTTCAGATATTAGAAAGAAGCATTCTGCTATAGAGTCCTCCCAATTGAGTGAGCGTGAGAGATGTTGGGCATACTTAGTTCCTGATCCAGTATGCATCAGGGAAGCCACATCCTCGTCATTAAGTGTGCATGTTGGGGGCAGAGGGAGACAAGCAGGGAGCGCTAAAGTAAAATGAAGGTCTTGGTCTTCTAAATTCTACTCACCTCCCACCCCTGAGTCCATTCTCTGACACCTTCAAGCTACATCAGTCATCCTGACACTTTTTGCTCCAAAGAACAAAACCATAAAGGCATCGTCTTCCTCTTCTCAATGCTAATATCTAACTTTATTAAACCAATGTGATTTGATACACATGTATGCTATGGAATATAAAAGTTATGAAAAGCAATTATTACTTCTCTCTCTCTCTCTCTCTCTCTCTCTCTCTCTCTCTCTCACTGTCTTTTGGAATTGTTACTTCTAAGTGGTTTCAATGCATTAACTAGTTATAATCAAGGGATATGTTTTCATAGGACTAAAAACAGCATAAATGGAAACAATGTGTGAGTTTGAAAAACTGGCCTTCATATATTCCTATAGCTACAAATAATAGATTCATGTAGCTACAAATATATATTTCTGTAGCTACAACGGATTCTACCTCAAAATTCTACATTTGTACCCTTATAAGTACTATACTGAAAAGTATCTAATCTGTTCCCTTTTCCCAATCTCCACATCAGGTTACTTTGAAGAGAGAACTACCCATTTTCTTTGCTTCAGAGATAAACAAAGTCAGGGGTACACATGGAAATATAAATTCCCCCAAACAATAGTACTTTCAGGAAAAGCTAACAAACCCTTATTTCACATGTTTTTCAGTGTAGAACTCCAGTTTGCAAGGATGTATAAATGCAAATTTTACCATTCTGAGTCATGGCTATCTTAAAAACTACCAATATAATTCAATCCCTTTTATTCCAAATATATTAAAGACCAGATAAAATAAAATTTAAAAAATAAAGCCAATAGATATTAATTTATGGAATAAAACCACTTGCTAGAAACAAAAGTTTTTATCTATTTTTATTCAGAACAATGTTGATGTCATTCCCCTTTTGTATTAAGCATAGGATACTGTCAAGGTTTATATTTTTAAACTTTGATTAGCCAAATATAAACATAGGGAATTCAGTAAGATTGTATTTATAAAGCCTTAAGGCTTTTTTTTTTCTTCCACCTTTTGGGTATATAAGTGTTCATGTGTAGCCTACAAACAGTATCAAATAATATAACACTTTTAATCTGTCCTAAATTGTTACACTATGTTTTTGGATAAGCAAGTTAGAAGTGCCAAAAACGGATGCAACGTATCTATAAAGTAATAGAACCTCTTTGCTTTTATTAGACTGTAATTCTTGACCTGAATAATGCCACTAATACTTCCTTCAGAAAACTTGATGCTGTAAATCTCATCTGAAAAATCCCTTATTTTAAAATGACAGATTTTATAAAAATATATAAAATCTGGGTGGCTCAGTTGGCTAAGCGGCTGACTTCGGCTCAGGTCACGATCTCGCGGTCCGTGAGTTCGACGCCCGCGTCGGGCTCTGTGCTGACAGCTCAGAGCCTGGAGCCTGTTTCAGATTCTGTGTCTCCCTCTCTCTGACCCTCCCCTGTTCATTCTCTGTCTCTCTCTGTCTCAAAAATTAAAAAAAAAAAAAAAAAGGTTAAAAAATAAATAAATAAAATGACAGATTGTTAAGTGGCCTGAAGTAATGAGTCCTGACTGTTGTATTTCCCTGTGTACTGCTCAAAGTTCCTAACAGCATTTTTACAAACGTTCAGAGGTTTAGACATGTTTCTGGAAAGAATAAGCACATGTTACGATAGCAAATACTGATCAAAACACTTTTATGCGATAATGGTAACAGGGCTACACATTATATTTGTAACATTCAAGGAGGTATAAATTCTCTTTAGAAATCTTCATTTTGTTATAAGGAACGACATATTTCCGTCAACTTGAAGAACAAAGAATACTTGAGAAGATAAATACAAAAGATAAATATGATTTATATCATATTTGTATTTACTACCATTCTTTATTTCTTCCTATACTTATTTCACATTTTATCTAAAATACTATGCTCAACATCTGTTAAATATGTAAAAAAAAAAAAAAAAAAGACTTCATAGGACTTGTTTTTTATCCAAATCATTACTTATGTTCCATATTAAATTTCTAATTCTTATTAGGATTCTTAATGTATCAAATGTGAAATCATGAGAATTCTTAAGAAAACTCAGGCCATTATTAAGTCTTTTAACTTGCTGATTCTAATTGTTCTTCTTACTTGCTTTTTCCATTTCCTATTGATGCTGTCTCTTCTCTGATATCCTTCCTCTGCTTCCTCCATCAAAGTGGGCATTTCGCTGGGCAGCAGCACTTGGCTAATGATTAACAGTGGAGAAACAAAGGTGATATGTGCCTTTAGGGTCCTGCTTTTAAAATCCAGAAAGCACGCCTCCTTCCTTCCTGGAGGGGGATACTCCCACAGGTAACTTCTCTTCTCCCCGCAGGATGGAGGGTAGGATCTGGGCTCCCAGACCACAGGAGAAGATGAAGACAGCACACCATGAGCCCTGGACCACACTCTTTGGAACGGCTGTATCTAAGGTATTATTTACGCTGTTTAAATCTTCAAATTGGAGACCTGCAGGAGAGTATTTATCTTGCTTAACTGTTTTGGTGGGGTTTTTTGTTGTTGTTGCCATTGTTACAGCAGCTTAGAATTTATATCAACTATTTCCTTGGTGAAGAAAACATAACCCCTAGCGTTCAGGATTAGATCACTTTGATTCACGGTCATATTGATTCACGGTCATATTGCTTCACTTTTCGGAAGAAATTGGTAATGGTTAGTTATGAGTAGTATAAAAAGGTTTGGTGATTATCAAGTTGTCTTATTAAATACCTTATTAATTAAATTAATTTTCAGATTAAAAATCTGCTATTTTTGTATGTTCAAGTATAAATTCCAAAACACAGAATCTTTCATTAAAACAATTAAAAACTGGGACGCCTGGGTGGCTCAGTCAGTTAAGTATTCAGACTGGCTCAGGTCATGATCTCACAGTTCCTGAGTTCAAGCCTCTCATCAGGCTGTCTGCTGTCAGCAGAGAACTCACTTCAGATACTCTGTCCCCCTCTCTCTCTGCCCTGCTCATGTTCCTGCTCGCTCACTCTCTGTCTCTGTCTCTCCTCTCAAAAATAAATAAGCATTTAAAAAATAAAATAAAATGAAATAATAAAAACTACTGGGACACCTGAGTGGCTCAGTCAGTTAAGCATCTGATTTCACCTCAGGTCGTGATCTCATGGTTCATGAGTTCAAGCCCCGCATCGGGCTCTGTGTTGACAGCTCAGAGCCTGGAGCCTGCTTCGGATTCAGTGGCTCCCTCTCCCTCTCCCTCTGGCCCTCCCCTGTTCACGCACCCTCTCTCAAAAAAAAAAAAAAAAGGGGGGGGGGCGCCTGGGTGGCGCAGTGGGTTAAGCGTCCGACTTCAGCCAGGTCACGATCTCGCTGTCTGTGAGTTCGAGCCCCGCGTCAGGCTCTGGACTGATGGCTCAGAGCCTGGAGCCTGTTTCCGACTCTGTGTCTCCCTCTCTCTCTGCCCCTCCCCCATTCATGCTCTGTCTCTCTCTGTCCCAAAAATAAAATAAAAACGTTGAAAAAAAATTTTAAAAAAAAATTAAAAAAAATTTTAAAAAGCATCCGACTGTTGATTTCAGCTCAGGGCAGGATCTCATGGTTTGTGAGATTGAGCCGCATGTGGGGCTCTGCACGAACAGTGAGAAGCCTGCTTGGGATTCTCTCTCTCACTCTCTCTCTGCCCCTCCTACACCCATGCGCTTGTGCGTGCATGTGTCCACGCTCTTTCTCTCAAAATAAATAAACTTAAAAAATAACAATAAATAAAAACCACCAACATATACTGATATATTTATCTATCTGTTATTTATCTTTCCAGTACTCCACATGCCTTTTTCAGGTACACAATTTTGAACAATTAACTACTAAAATTTATAATTCGTTTGTAGGTTTTCCAATAATCCTTAGTGACCTTGGATTTTCAGCTTTGTCAACTTCTCAATAACCACTGATAAAAGTCAGAAGAAAGAATCGGTCCCTCACGAAATCCCTTAAATGAAGTAAATTTTAAAATCCTTTCATGCATTACACTGCCAATCACTGTGGCTAATCCCATTCAAGCTCCATAATTAGTATCCCAAGGTAGGGATTCCCACCTGTACCATGTTGTACAACATCACGAAATGGGGAGGGGGATATGAAAGAAAGGCTCCCAGCAGACCTCTACATGACAGAATGTGTGAATCAATTTTCATTAATTCTGCCTCTTTAAATCTGTCCGCTCTTTAGGAGAGATTGCTCTCTGCCTCAGACACTATCGCAAGATAATTAACAGAACCACTGCTGGAGACCGATGATAGCACAGGCAGCAGCTGATACCTGTGGCAGGAACTCCCTGCCATCCCAGTGCCATCGAACTGTGAAGGAAAAGGACACGCAGTGCTGTGCAACACTAATTTTACTAAACAAGTGCATTATTTATAGCAGGCATTACAGGGCTGTATGTATCTATCACATAACAGAAATAAAGCAAATGGTTTCTAAAACACTTTCAACTCTTCTGGCAACTATTTTAGACTCTGTGACAAAGTATCTCTAAATAAAATCACCCAGGGTCCCTATGAGCAGCTAGAATAGTGTGCATATTGACTTGAATGCCACCACACAGAAATACTCGAATTCGCTATCACTTTTCCAATTGCAAAGATCTGCTCATCCGTTAAATGACTAAATTTTCATAGTCACAGGAGCCTGATATCTATTTACTTACTTATTTACTTATAGTGGCCAATGGAAGGGCTACACCACTGTAGATTAAACTATCATGATAAAGGTAGCCTCAAATAATCATCTCTATATTCAAGACGCTTCAGTCACTACTTCTTGAGAAATCTATTATTGTCTAGTGTGTCCTAAATTTTCTTTTCCATCATCATTAGATCAGACAACCTCTGAGGAATCTCATACTTACTACATATTCTCCATTTTTTATTATTTATTCAGGAAATAACAGGATTTTAAAATTGAATAAGATCCTGGCCAGGATCCCATACGGAAAGTCAAGAAACTCAAAGATGTTAAAAGACTTACGAAGTCCTTTAGTTAGTGAGACGTGGAATCAGAACTGGCAACCGGGATTTCTGACTTGTGACCCAGCACGTAATTCACTAATGAGACTCCTTTGCAATATCAGAAATAAATACTTATATTGATTTCAAAGAGGCCACCACGAATGGATTCTTGCTGCCAAAGTCTTGTTGGACGCTTCTATTCTCGAACATCTTGTATACACACATAAACTTTAGAAGTGAAATGACATACTTTCCTGTCTTAGTTCTAAACAATTCTGGAAAAACTTTTTTTCCCCTGTTTTTATGCAACAACAAAAAGCCCTGAGATTAGGCAAAATAACTTCACTGCTGCTTCCTGGAGATATTTCCTCCTTGAAGACTTTGAACCAACTGAAATAATGTACCTATTGGGACTAGCAAGTGGCCTATCAGTACCTGCCTCGACTATACCTCCATCAATCCAGAGCTGTTGAGCCATAACCTCTTCCCATTCCAAACAAGCCCCTTGAATTGCAGGACTTGTTTAAAATTATTCAGATTAAGAAATCATTTTTAATGCAATGCTATACATATCTGTCCCTGATTTCTCCCTTCCAAGATGTTCTTTAACCTCCGTCAAGATGGTGTTATCACTTGTACTGGTCAGGGTCTCTAGAGAAACAAAATCAATAGAATGTGTATTTATATACAGAGAGAGAGATTTATTTTAAGAAGTGGGCTCATGTGACTGGGAAGGCTGCCAAGTCTTAAAACGTCCTGGATGAGCTGCTAGGCTAGAAACCCAGGGAAGAATGATGTTGCAATTCCAGTCCAGAGGCATTCTGCTGGCAGAATTTCCCCTTCCTCAGAGGAGAAAAATCTTTTTTCTTAAACTCTTTAACTGTTTGGGTGAGGCCCACCCACATAATGGAGCCTAATCTGCTCACTCAAAGTCTCCTAATTAAAATGTTAATTGCGTTAAAATACCTTTATAGCAACATTCATAAGTCAACATGTGTCTGGGCACTGTGGCCTCGCCAAATTGACACATAAATTTAACATTACATGCCTTGTAGCAGCCAATTACATACAAGCCTACATCATTTTATTGTGTTTCATGTTATTGCCGTTTGCATATATGGTATGTTTTACAAGTTGACAGTTTGCAAGAACCCTGCACTAAGCAATTCCATCGGCACCATTTTCCAACAGGATCGGTTCACTTTGTGTCTGTGCATCATATTTTGGTAATTCTTTTAACAGTTCAAACAGTTTCATTACTATTACATGTGTTTTGTTAACTTGTGATCCATAATCTTTGATGTTACTACTGTAATTGTTTTGGGGTACCATGAACCGTACCCATATAAAACGGCGTACTTAAGTGATAAACACAGTATGTGATCTGACCGCTCCACTGACCAATCATTCCCCCATCTCTCTCCCTCTCCTCAGGCCTCCCTATTCCCTCAGATGCAACAATACTGAAATTAGGCCAATTATTAATCTTAAAATGACCACTAAGTACTCAAGTGAAAGGAAGAGTCACACATCTCTCACTTTAAATCAAAAGCTAGAAATGATTAAGTTTAGTGAAGAAGACATACAAAAACCAAGATAGGCCAAAAGCTAGGCTTCTGGCATCACACAAATTAGCTAAGTTGGGAATGCCAAGGAAAAGTTCTTGTAGGAAATGAAAAGTACCAGTCCAGTGAACACAAGAACAATTAGGGAAACAGCCTTTCCGATGATGTGGAAAAGGTTTGACTGGTCTGGATAGAAGCTCAAACCATCCACAACATTCCCAACATTAAGCCAAAACCCAATGCAGAGCAAGGCCCCAACCCTCTTTAATTCTACGAAGGCTGAAAAGACAAGAAAACTACAGGAGAAAAGTCTGAAGTCAGCAGAGGTAGGTTTATGAGGTTGAAGGAAAGAAGCCCATCTCCAGAACACACAGGTTCAGGGTGAAGCAGCAAGTGCTGATGTAGAACCTACAGCAAGTGACCCAGAAGGTCTAGCACAGATAATCAAAGAAGGTTGCTACACTAAACAACCAATGTTCAATGTAGATGAAACAGCCTCCTACTGGGCGAAGACACCGTCTAGAACTTTCACAGCTGGAGATGAAATGTCAATGCCTGGCTTCAAAGCTTCAAAGGGCAAACTGACTGTATTGCTGGGGCTAATGCAGCTGGTGACTTTCAGTTGAAGGCAGTGAGCGTGTATTATTCTGGAAGTCCTAGGGCCCTCAAGAATTATTCTAAATCAATTCTGTCTGCTCTATAAATGGAACAACAAAGCCTGGGTGACAACACATCTGTTTACAACATGGTTTACTGAATATTTTAAACCCACCATTGAGATCTACTGATCAGGAAAGATTCTTCTCAAAATATTACTGCTCACTGACAATGTGCCTAGCTACCCAAGAGCTCTGATGGAGATGTACAATGAGATTAATGTTGTTCTCATGTCTGCTAACACAGCATCCATTCCATAGCCCATGAATCAAGGGGTAATTTTGATTTTCAAGCATTGTTATTTAAGAAATGCATTTCACAAAGCTTCAGCTGCCATAGATAGTGGTTTCTCTGATGTATCTGAACAAAGTCAATTGAACAACTTCTGGAAACAAGTCACCATTATAGGTGTCATTAAGAATATTCGTGATTCGTGGAAAGAGACGAAAATGTCATCATTAATAGCAGTTTGGAAGAAGCTGACTCCAGTCCTCCTGGGCAACTTTGAGGGGTTTGAGACTTCAGTGGAGGAAGTAAGTGTAGATGCAAGAGAACTAGATCAGAAATGGAGCCTGAAGATGTGACTGAGTTGCTGCAATTTCATGATAAAACTTTAATGGATGAGAAGTTACTTCCTCTAGGTGAGCAAAGGAAGTGTTTTCTTTGGATGGAATATGCTTCTGGTGAAGATGCTGTGAATATTACTGGAATAACCACAAAGGATTTAAAATATTACAATTTAGTTGATAAAGCAGTGGCAGAGTTTGAGACGACTCAATTTTGAAGGAAATTCTACTCTGGTTAAAATGCTATTGAACAGCATCACATGCTACAGAGAAATTATTTGTGAAAGGAAGAGTCAATTGATGCCAGAAACTTCACTATTGTCCTATTTTAAGAGATTGGCACAGCTACCCCAACCTTCAACAACCACCACCCTGATCAGTCAGCAGCTATCAACATCAAGTCAAGACTCTCCACCAGTAAAAAGATTAGGACTTGCTAAAAGCTCACAAGATAGCTATCATTATTAAGCAGTAAAATATTTTTTAACTAAGGTCTGTACATTCCTTAGACATAATGATACTGCATGCACACTTAACAGACTATAGTATAAACATAACTTTTATATGCACTAGGAAACCAAAACCTTTATTTGACTCGCATTATTGCAATATTCACTTTACTGTGCTGGTATGGAACTGAACCAGCAATATCTCTGAGATATGGCTGTAAACTCAGTTTTGCCTTGATCAAAAATTTTTCCAGTGGTCCTCTGGAAAACTGACAGCTGACACATCCTTTTCAGAAATGCAAACATGCCGAAGTGTCACAGCTGATAAGCCAACCCAGTGTCTTAACTCTAAAATCTACTATAAATGTTAAGATTCAGGACGCCTGGGTGGCTCAGTTGGTTGAGGATCCGACTTTGGCTCAGGTCATGATCTCACAGTTCATGCGTTCAAGCCCCGCATCAGGCTCTGTGCTGACAGCTCGGAGCCTGGAGTCTGCTTTGGATTCTCTGTCTCCCTCTCTCTCCGTCCCTCCCCCACTTGCACTCACTCTTCTCTGTCAAAAATAAACATCAAAAAATTTTTTTAAAAAAAGATAAGATCCCCAAGGGAAAGGAATCTTGTAATATCCTCAGTGCCTAAAACAAAGAGTAACAAACAGCAAGTAACTAACTGAAAAACAGATGAGTGAAAACATAAATTAATAAGTCATATATTCTGCTAGATCATTTGCAGAGAAGGAAAACATTGTATTTTCAAAATGATCTCATTATCTAAAAATTACATACTGTAGAAACTCTCTTGCATTTCAGTAATTGAAATTCAATATGTACAAGACATATAATTATAGCATCGTCCTCTATGTGTGTAAAACAAATATCTAGACCCACAAAACACACAGAAGGCACTCAATATTTTTTACGATGATTGACAATAATTGTGTTCCACACGAGAAATTAAATTTTCAAAATTCTTTTCTTTATTCATGCAAATATCAGTTGCTTTAGTGATTTGGTTTGCATTCTTATATTTCACAAAGAGCTCAAACATGCTGTTATGCCTTAAATATAATCTTTTGTTGCCATACTTCTCTTCAATATTTCTACTCATTTCTTAATTAATGACCTTTTAAAGATTGCAGACTTATCATGTGTGTTTACAGGTCTCCATCTCAAAAAGCTCCAGGTGACACAGATAATGGACCACCAGGTTGATATCATTTTGCTCAGGAAGATTGAAGAAGTATTCTGCTTCTTGATTTATATCCCAGGCTTTATATTCACAGCATTTCATCTTTAAAAGATTTTTCACATATGTCATTCTTAAATCTTTATAAAGATTGTTGAAAGCAACCCATTTTTCTTATTTCAGTTAAGAACTGAAACTCCCTGGAAAAGTGGTGCATAGTTTTATAAAGGACAGGCATCCCAAGGCAGGCCATCTAGGACTCCAGGACTCTGGGATGACATGTGAATTATTATCTACAACATTAAGTGCTATGTAAATATTTGTCAAACTGAACTAAATGTCCTAGGAAACATTTTAAAAGATTCACTGTACTAAAAGCTTCTCTACTTTTGACTACACAAGGAAATACTATTTTTCTGGATTCATCCATCTTCCATTCTGGACATTAAGAAGTTCTAGAGAGAGGTTCATGATACAAATGTAAACAATAATTATTCTATGTAGCTTATTGTCAAATGTCCTATGACATTACCAGTCAGAATAGGCTTTACTATTTATACCTGGCATTAGACACGTGTAGCAACTAATAAATATGTTACACTTTGATTGAGGAAATTCGTGGAAACCAATTTATCTACACCTAGACTTTGCTCATCAGAAAAAGCAATGCTTCTATCAGTAAAACTGATGCCTTAATTGGTCATTAAAAATGTCTGCATTATTCTTATGTTAAATTTATAGTTAACTAGAAAATGTGAAGAAATCACCAAAGGGAAAAGGAGTGTTTTTTTTCCATAAAGCTGTTAAAATGCAAACAAAACTTTTTTGTGACCACGTCCTACCTCATATTCTACAGAATTCCAGAATTTGAAATTTTTCAAACACACACACACACACACACACATGCATATCTAGCCTTATAAAATCATGAGGGTAAAAAAGGAACCTTAAAGATTATAAATTTCAATGCCCTAATTTAAAATTTTTTTTTCAATGTTTATTTATTTTTGGGACAGAGAGAGACAGAGCATGAACGGGGCAGGGGCAGAGAGAGAGGGAGTCACAGAATCGGAAACAGGCTCCAGGCTCTGAGTCATCAGCCCAGAGCCTGACGCCGGGCTCGAACTCACGGACCGCGAGATCGTGACCTGGCTGAAGTCGGACGCTTAACCGACTGCGCCACCCAGGCTCCCCTCAATGCCCTAATTTTAAAGATAGAAAAAAATGGTGTTCTCGGAGAAGTGAATTAGTCAATCACCTAATCCATGGTTAAACTCATACTGAAACTCCAAAACCCAGACTATGCTTCAACAATTCTTATGTGCATCTGTGCGCCTGCAAGTACGTATGCACATGTGTTTAAACTAAATTATTTTGATATATGTATATAAAGGAAATCAGGTTTTTTAAGTACATGGTTCTTATGTAGAAGGAGCAATAATAATTGTAGGAATAGATTCTTACTAACAGATCTTTCCTTTGGTGTTAGAAGAGAGGAAATTCAATTTTAGCATGCAAATTTACTGGCATTTAGGTTTGCTTCTCAGGCAATGGTTCTTAAAAAAGAGTATTACATCATTGTGTTTTTTTTTTTTATAAATAATTTGATAGAATAGCACTTTTCATTTAAAATAACACTGGTGAATAATTCATTTTATGTTAAAAATTAGAGTTATTCATCACTCTCAATGATCTAGATTCCAATATCATTTCCTGAGTGAGGCAGAAAGTTATATCATCAATTTCTTATCAAGGGACTCATTTATAACCTTGAATATTGACATGAGACCACTTGAATATACATAGCTTAATGACCAGGATTGAGAACTGAGATCATGTGTATCAAATTGACATAATTATTTGTCCAGAACATTCCTTTCTAGAAAGATAAAGGTGTAAATTAATAATTGTACTGTTTACTTCAGGAAATTCCTATAAACAAATTTATCTGGACAAAGAGTTTATCCATCTAGGCAAACAAGTCTTTTATTAGCACATCAGTTATCTTACCTGAGCAAACAATTTTCTTTTCAAACAACAGCTTAGTTATAATGACTTGCTTTAAGATTCATGCTTTTTCCTGCACACTGTTTGTTATAAACTTTAGTCAATTGCAACCACTTCCTTCTCCCTATGTAAATATCTTCTTTAAACCACTGAAGCCCACATCCCGGAACACCAAAGAGCTAGAACATTAAAAAACATCTATGTTTGTATCTATACTTCCAAGGCACTAATAAGAATCTTCACATTGTTATTCTACTTTCCTGCTGTAAGTATAGTAAACTTAGCTTTACTTTCTGTTTGTGTATGTGTGTGCTTTTTTATAGTCAGGAGTTGACAACTTACTGACTTTTTATCTGTGTTGCAACCTAATAATATAAAAATGTTTTTTTGAAATGTGTTGAAAATTTGAACATTCTTATAACTTAAGTATGTCTCATTAAAGAACAAAAGTCTTGAGAACTGCTTCTCTAGACCTTTCTTTATCTATAAAATGATAAAAATATGCCTTATGCTTTATGTAACCCAGTGAGATATATTTCATTTTACCTCCAGTTTAGGTAACACAGTGTTATATTGCTTTAAGGTGTACAATACAGTGATACAGTAATGCATCACTCAGTGCTCATTGCCACAAGTGCCCTCCTTACTCTCCGTCACCCATTTCACCCATTCTCCCACCTAACTCTGCTCTAACAACCATCAGTGAGTTCTCTATAGTTAAGAGTATGTTTCTTGGTTTGTCTCTTTTTTTCCTTTACTCATTTGTTTTGTTTCTAAAATTCTACGTATGAGTGAAGTCATATGGTATTTGTTTTTCTTGGACTGACTTATTTTGCTTAGTATTATACTCTCTAGCTTACTCCATATCATTACAATTGGCAAGATTTCACTTTTTTATTATGGCTGAATAATATTCCATTGTGTGGGTGTATACACACATATAGGTATACACACACACGCACACAAATGCACCCACACACCCCCACACCTTCTTTATCCATTCATCTATCAATGGACATTTGGACCACTTCCATAATTTGGCTATTATAAATAATGCTGCAATAAACACAGGGGTGTGTATATCCTTTTGAATTAATGTTTCTCTATTCTTTGGGAAAATACCCAGTAGTGCAATTATTGAATCATAGAGTAGTTCTTTTTTTTTTTTTTTAACTTTTTGAGGAACCTCCAGACTATTTTCCATAGTTGCTGTACCAGTTTGCATTCCCACCAACTGTGCACAAGGGTTTGTCTCTACATCCTCCTTGCCAAAACTTGTTTCTTGTTTGTTGTTGTTGTTGTTCCTTTGTTTTGTCATCATTCTGACAGGCATGAGGTGATATCTCATTGTATTTTGATTTGTATTTCCCCGATGAATGATATTGAGCATCTTTTCATATGTCTATTATCCATCTGTATGTCTTCTTCAGAAAAATGTCTATTCATGTCTTCTGTCCATTTTTTACTTGGATTATTTGGTTTGGCGGTGTTGACTTTTGTAAGTTCTTTATATATTTTGGATACTAATCCTTTATCAGATAGGTCATTTGCAAATGTCTTTTCCCATTCCATAAACTGCCATTTAGTTTTGTTGATTGTTTCCTTCGTCATGCAGAAGGTTTTGATTTTGATGAAGTCCCAATAGTTTATTTTTGCTTTTGTTTCCATTGCCTCAGGATATATATCAAGTAAGAAGCTGCTACACTTGATGCCAAAGAGGAGCCTGCCTGTGTTCTCCTCTAGGATTTTCATGAAATTGGTCTCACATTTAAGTCTTTAAATCCATTTTGAGTTTGTGTATGTAAGAAATGGTCTAGTATGTAAGTGTATGTAAGAAGTGGTCTAGTTTCAATCTTTTGCATGTGGCTGGCAGGTTTCCCAACACAATCAGTTTAAGAGACTGTCTTTTTCCTACTGGATATTTTTTACCTGCTTTGTCAAAGACTAAGTGACCATACAATCATGGGTTTATTTCTGGACCTTCTATTCTATTCTGTTGATCGTGTGTCTCTTTTTATGCCAGTACCAAATGTTTTGATTACTACAGCTTTGTAATAGCTTTGTCTAGAATTGTGATACCCCAGCTTTGCTTTTTTTTTTTAATTTTTTAACATATATTTATTTTTGAGAGATAGAGACAGAGCACGAGCAGGGGGAGGGGCAGAGAGAGAGAGGGAGACACAGAATCTGAAGCAGGCTACAGGCTCTGAACTGTCAGCACAGAGCCCATCATGGGGCTCAAACCCACAAACTGTGAGATCATGATCTGAGCCTAAGTTGGCACTTAACCAACTGAGCCACCCAGGTGCCCTTTGGTTTTCTTTTTCAAAACTGATTTGCCTATTTGGGGTCTTTTGCGGTTCCACATAAATTTTAGGATTTTTTGTTCTAGTTCTTTGAAAAATGCTGTTGTGATTTTGATAGGGATCACGTTATATCTGTAGATTGTTTTGGGTAGTATAGGCATTTTAACAATATTTGTTCTTCAAATCCATGAGCATGGAATATCTTTCCATTTCTTTGTATCATCTTCAATTCTTTTATAGATTATAGTGTCTTATAGTTTTCAAAGTGTAGATCTTTCACCTCTCTGGTTAGGTTTATTCCTAGGTATCTGAATATTTCTGGTGTAACTATAAATGGGATTATTTTCTGAATTTCTCTTTCTGCTGCCTCATCATTAACAAATACTCTTTATTACTCGGTTGCATAGACATGCAACATATTTCTGCACATTGACTTTGTACCCTGCAACTTTACTGAAATCATGTATCAGTTCTAGTTTTTTGGTGGAGGTTTTAGAGTTTTAGAGATTTAGACTTTTCTATGTATAGTATCATGTCATCTGCAAATAGTTTTACCTCTTTGTTACCAATTTGGATGACTTTAATTTCTTTTTGTCCTCTGATTGCTGTGACTAGGATGTCCAGTACTACATTGAATAAAAGTGGTGAGAGTAGACATTCTTGCCTTGTTCCTGACCTTAGGGTAAAAACTCTCAGGTTTTCCCCATTGAGAATGATGTTTACTATTGGTTTTTCATATGTAGCCTTTACGATGTTGAAGCCAAAGTCCACACTTAACCAATTGAGCCACCTGGGTGCCCCGATTAACTCTTCTTTAAATGTTTAGTAGAATATGCCTGTGAAGTTGTTGGTACTTGACTTTAGTGTGTTGGGAGTTTTTTGATTAGTGATCCAATCTCCTTGCTGGTCTGTTCAAATTTTCTATTTTTCCTTCTTCAGTTTTGGTAGGTTCTGTTTCTAGGAATTTACCCAGTTTTTCTAGGTTGTCTAATTTGTTGGCACATAGTTTTTCATAATATTTTCTTATAATTATTTGTATTTCTGTGGTGTATTTCTCCTCTTTCATTTGCAATATTGTTTATATGAGTCCTTGTTGTGTGTGTGTGTGTGTGTGTGTGTGTGTGTGTGTGTGTGTGTGTGTTTGTGGGTCTGTGTTCTTTTTTTCGGAGTCTGGCTAGTGGGTTATTAATTTTGTTGATCTTTTCAAAGAACTAGCTCCTGGTTTCATTGATCTGTTTTATTGGTTTTTTTGTTTGTTTTTTAGTTTCTATATCATTTATTTCCTTTTTTTATTTTTGTTTTTATTTTTTTTTTATTATTTCCCTTCTACTGGTTTTGAGTTTTGGGTTTTGTTCTTTTTCTAGATCCTTTAGTTGTGAGGTTAGGCTGTTTGAGATTTTTCTTTCTTCTTGAGATAGGCCTGTATTGCTATAGACTTCCCCCTTAGAAGGACTTTTGCTGCATCCCAAAGGTTTTGGACCATTGTGTTTTCATTTCTGTTTATTTCCACGTACCTTTTAATTTCTTCTTTGATTTCTTGGTTGACCCATTCATTGTTTAATAGCGTGTTATTTAACCTCCATGTATTTGTGCTTTCTCCATATTTTTTCTTGGGTTTGATTTCTACTTTCATGGCATTGTGGTCAGAAAAGATGCATGGTATGACTTCAACATTTTGAACTTGTTGAGGCTTCTTTTGTGGCCTAATATGAAATCTATTTCTGGTAAATGTTCTGTGTGCAGTTAAAAAGAATGTTTATTCTACTGTTTTAGGATGGAATTTTCTGAATATATCTGTTTTAAGTCCATCCGGTCCAGGATGTCATTCAAAGCCACTGTTTCCTTGGTTTTCTGTTTGGATGGTCTGTCCATTGATGTAAGTGGCACGTTTAAGTCCCTTATTGTATTACTAGTGATTAGTTCTTTTATGCTTATTAACTGTTTTATCTGTTTGGGTGCTTTCATGTTGGGTGCATGTATATTTGTAATTGTTATATCTTCTTGTTGGATTCCCCTCATTACATAGTGTCTTTCTTTGTCTCTTTATAGACTCCATAGTCTCTTTTGACCAATATAAGTATTGCTACTCCAGCTTTCTTTTGACATCCATTTGCATGATAAATGTTTCTCTCTCCCCTCACTTTCAATCTGCATGTGTCTTTAGGTCTTCAATGAGACTCCTGTAGGCAGCATATAGATGGGTCTTATTTGTTTGTTTGTTTGTTTGTTTAACCACTCTGTCATCCTATGTCTCTTAATTGGTACATTTAGTCCATTTACACTCAAAGTAATCATTCATAGATATGTATTTATTGCCATTTTGTTACTTGTTTTGTGGTTGTTTTTGTAGTTTTCCTCTGATCCCTTCTTGTCCTTCTTCTATGGTTTGCAGGTTTTCTTTAGTGATATACTTGGATTCCTTACTCTTTACTTTTGCATATCTATTACTGTTTTTTTGATTTGTGGTTACTATTCAGTTTACATATAACATTTTCTGCATATAGCAGTCTATATTACGCTGATGGTTACTTAATATAGAGCTCATTCTTTACTACTCTTGCCTCCAACTTTTGGATATTTGGTATCATATTTTACATCCTTTTATCATGTGCTTCTCTTGACTGAATTTTATCTATTTTAATCTATTCTATTTTTTAATTTCATTTATTGAGTTATTCACCTCTGATATGTTATCTTTCATCTCTTTGTCAAGGGTCTCACTGATGTCCTCCACCCTTTGCTGAAGTCCAGTGAGTCTCTTTATGATCATTATTTTACATTCTGTATCAAGGTATATTACTTACTTCTGTTTTGCATAGATGGCCTGTGATTTCGTGCTTTCATTTGGGACACATTTCTCTGTCTCCTCATTTTGTCTACCTCTCAGTGTCTGCTTCTGTATTTTAGGAAAGCTAGCTATGTCTTGTGCTCTTAAAAGTAGTGGCTTTATGAGGAAGAGGTCCTGGGGTGCCCTGCAGTGCAGTGTCCCT
This sequence comes from Prionailurus viverrinus, assembly GCF_022837055.1. Lineage (NCBI taxonomy): Eukaryota > Metazoa > Chordata > Mammalia > Carnivora > Felidae > Prionailurus > Prionailurus viverrinus. The sequence continues at coordinate 222,462,622 of NC_062561.1, read as the reverse complement.
TGTTTTCTGGAACCTGGAGCTTCAGAGGAGCCTCTTATGTGTGTTGCTTGCATCCTGCTCTGTGTCTGAGTCGCTTTTTCTTTCAGTTCAGATGTCTCACTCTTTGTGGCGTTAGTGAGACCCAAGCATGCCAGTCCTGAGGGGCATGACTTAGAGGGCCAGGGGCTGGGGTGACAGTGTTTGCAAAATTTGCACTGAGCCCCAAGTCCTAGGCCACATACCCCAAAAGCAAAGGTTCAGCCAGGGATAGGCAGTGTCTGTGTGTGTGGTGGCTGAGAAGGGCATGTGCTGTGTGGACAAAATATGTGCTGAGCCAGGGCCCAGGCCAGCAGGCTTGGAATGGGCTAGTTCTCAGGAGAACACAGGGGTCAGGGAACCTGCTAGCAAGTTAAGTAGCAAGTGTCTGCGCAGGACTGCCTCCTGCCAGTAGCTCTGTGTTTACACGGGTGGGGTAAGGGCACCTGCCAGCTCCTTTGTACCTAGAGAAGTCCCCCAACATGCTCCAAAATCAGTATAAACAGATCTTCCTCCCATGCACAGTGCAAACTCTAGCTTCTGTGTTTCATCTCCAAAGGCTACAGTCTTTCTCAGGGTAAGGACCCAGCCCTCACTGGCCCTCCTTGCTCATCCATTGCTGAGTCAGCTGACTTTTAAAGCTCCAGGCTCCAAACACCACTGGTTAAACAAACTGAGGGAATTCAGCCTCTCTGGTTTTCAAAGCCAGTCATTTTGGGGATTTGTCTTCCCTGTGTGGGCTCCCTGGTGCAAGGGACCATTTCTTTCCTCTCTCCATGCCTGCAGCTCCTTCCCTCCTGCAGGCAGTTCCCAACCACCTTTCCGCCCTTCTTAACCTCTCAGAAGTGGCTTCTTCTCTACATTTAGTTGTGCAGTTTGCTCTCCAGTCTTTGGATCACTGTTTATTTACATGGATGTGAGTAATATCTAGTTATTAATGGGGGGCAGAGTGAGATTAGGGTCCTCCTACTCTACCATTTTCCCCGACACTGCAAGTCAACAATTTTTTCAAGATAATATATTTTTGCATGACATATTTTCTTTTAGTTCAAATAACACAATTGATCCAAAGCTATCGTTATCAAAATATAAAGGGAAGAACAATACACTTTTGTATCTTCCCATTTGGATTATGATACTAATTTGTGAAATAATGTGAAAGAAAATGGTTATCATAAAGTCATAATTTAATCATGCCACAAGAATGGTAAGCCACTGGCTAAAATGTTCCAAATTTAGATAAAATATTATTATTGTGTTTCTGATCATGAGTGATCTTTTCATTTCTAAATATTAGCTACATTTACTTACCATGTAAAATTCAGTGAACTCTACTTACACAACACAGTATCTAAGAACCACAAAGGACACATAGTGTTTGGGAGTAGACAATGACTAAGATATAGAATGAATATAAATATAAACATAAATATAAATATAAGTATGTAAGAAAAGTTTTTCCCTTACAGTAGAATTCTAATAAATGTAGAATGAATTGCTAAAGTACACAATGAACCTAGAGGGTAAAAATGAACAATGTGATATTATATAATCTCAAGTAATCTCCCCCTTAATTACTTTTTAAATATAAAGGAAAATACTGACTCCATATTGAAAAATTAATCAAGGACTATCTTAATCACGTTGATGAAGGATCAAAGTGGAGATCACCACTAATGGGACAAACTTTCACCACATTCCTCCTGATATGTTGCCCTGAGAAGGGTACAACCTCATTTCTATGATATTCCTGCCTAAAATGCTTAACCTGAAACTATGAGAAAGTATTTGGAAAACTTGAATTGTGGGTAATTCTACCAAATATCTTGCCTGTGTGCTTCACAAGCATCAAGATCATGAAAGCCAAAGAAGTCTGAGAAATTGGTACAGATTAAAAGATATTAAAAATACATGACAACTGAAGGCACGAATCCTGGGGAGGAATTAGCATATATTTTGTATGCATACTATAAAAACTAACACTAAGGTAATTCTGCTTGTCTTTTTGCTTAAACCAACTAAAAGAAAGTATCATTAATAAAAACAGTGCAAAAGATCCATGGCAATCAAACTTGAATTAAAGAATAACCATTTTATTTATTATTCTCATGAATAATAACAATGGCTAAGTATAGGTTCACTCTGCTCACCTAATCACTAAGTCTTAGACTGCTTCACGTTCCCCACTATTAAAGGAATCCCACACAAAAAGCACACACCTGAGAAACCAAAGCAGCTGAATGCCACTGATGATACACTAAGGAGTTAATTTTGAAATGTCTGCTAACTACAGAATTTAAGTGCCAGTGGATATGACCATCGTAGAGAAGAATGATATGTCTAGTCTACCACAGTAATTAATTATGTAAGAAAGTCTTCATTCGTATAGATCTAGTGGAGAGAGTCAATCATCTGTTCAAATATGAAAGTTTGCTGTTTTGGACCTGCATAATCCACGAGATTATGAAAGACTGTGAAAGACCATTTGACATGAGTTAGTGAATATTACCAGTATCTTCTAGGGTAGATCATTTTTACCAGTTAAAGTACAGGAAATCTGTCAGCCTGACTACTTTTTGGCTGTCATTCAAACACCTAGCTTTTTGAAAATAGCTTGGTTTTCACTTTGGGTGTGTGTATGCATAACTTCCATTTTACATGGTTAAGCCAGGTAAAATTTATAGGTCAGAGAGGACTGGTTTTGAGGTCTGAGTCTCTTGACACATAAATCTTATAGAAATTATATTTTAAACATTGCATTCAATAGGTTCATCATCACCAAAACACACCACACACACACACACACACACACACACACACACACACACACACACACAAAGCTACTTTATTGTATGCGCATTAAAGTATTGAATATTTTACTAACATGTTTAATCATTTTAAAATCTGGTGATGAATGCACTAGGAACTGAAAACATCACATATCACAGATTTCTTGTACAAAATTTTATAAGACAATTCCACCTGTAATAGGTTTTTAAAATCTATTTTTGCAATTATATACCACTAAAATAAAGATCTATGTGCATAAAAGCAAATTTTCAAAACTTTTAGAAGCAAAGATAATATATCTATGTCCTTAGAGTATGCATAATTCTTTGTCAAGATACACATATCATGAAGCATAAAAAAATCTCATAAAGTCATCTAAGGTTTAAACATTAAAATAAGGGATTATTAAACTGAGTAAGGGATTTCTCCAAATTTAAAATGAAACATTTGAAAATAAAGTTGAAAAAAATGGGCAAAGAGTATAATAAAGTAATTTAAGAAAGGGGAACCAAAATGGCCAATAAACTTCTGAGAAAATGCTGAATCTTATTATAGTCAGGGAAAGTAAAAATCACAAAAGGGTGCAGTTTAACTATCATCAGGGCAAAATAAAAACAAGATAAAACAAAACAAAACAAAAAACACCTGGTTTCCAAGTACTAGCAAGATGTAGAACAATGGGGACTCTTAAACAATGTGAATGAGTATATCAATTGCCATACCTAATTTAGAGAGTAATTTTAATATATATGCATTTAAAAATGTGCATATCAAGGGCACATGGCTGGATCAGTCCACAGAGCATCTGGACTCTTGATCTCAGGGTCCTGAGTTCAAGCCCCAAGTTGGGCTTGGAGCCTACTTTAAAAATGTACCCATCAGGGTCACCTGGGTGGCTCCACTGGTTAAACGTCCTACTTCAGCTCAGATCATGATCTCACGGCTCCTGGGTTTGAGCCCCAAGTCCAGCCCGTGATGACAGTTCAGAGCCTGGAGCCTGCTTAGGAGTCTGTGTTTACCTCTCTCTCCTTCTGCCCTTCCCCTGCTTGCGCTCTGTCTCTGTCTCAAAAATAAACATTAAAAAATATTTTAATAAAATAAAAAAATTTAATGTGCATACCATATATACATAATGCTACTTCTAGGTATCCTAAAAAATGCTTGTACAGATACAGAAAGATATGTGTAAGAACCTTTATAGCAGTTTCATTTGCAGTTAGAAATAAATCAGCAAGTGAATGGCTAAATACCATAATGCATACAATGGAAGTATTCAACAGTCAAAATGTATAAAATTGAACTGCATGTGTAAAATGGATAAATTACTAGAATATTATATTGAATGATAAATCCAGTTTGAAGAAGGATGGGAAAATTAAAAATCCATTTTGTAAACTTTAATATGTTTAAAACAGGAATCTAGAAATGCATTCTGATGGAAAGGGAAGGAGAACATGTAATATGCACTTAGGAGACTTCAACTTAGTATGTAGTATTTTATTCCTTAAGACAGGTGGTGGGTATACAGTACTCATTAAATGTATTTGTATAATTTTATATACACAAGAAATTTCAGAATACACTTACATATTTTTATGCGTATCGCATGTATTTGACTACAATTGGAATGTTGAAAAAAACAGACTATGCTGTATCCAGTGTTTGTGGATTTTAAAAAATCCATTTTGTCTAGGAATTGATTTTTTAAGTCATTTTTTAAATATTTATTTTTGAGAGAGAGAGATTGAGAGCACATGAGTGGTGGAGGGGCAGAGAGAGACACCCACACACAGAATCCGAGGCAGGCTCCGGCTCAGAGCTGTCAGCACAGAGCCCGACGCTGGGCTCGAACCAGGCACCCCTAGGAGTTGATGTTTAATGTAATTTGTATAGAAACACAAGACCTTTTGAATACTAATTTATTGCATGTAAAAAAGACAAAATGAATACCCCATTTTTTTGAAGTCTATAAATGCATCTAAGACTGAAATTAGCTTGGATTCTGAATGTCATTTAGTTGGATATAAACATTAGACTATTAATCAATAGTCGTTTTAGGCTGACTCCTTTACAATGGCACTTCAACATGAACACATTATGTTTTTAACTTGATGGAACTATCGTATTTGCATTTTCAACTAAACCTGAAGAAAAATGAATTAAGTCAAGATGCAGCTTCTCAAGAGAATAGTAGATCCACTCAGGGGTAAAATAGATTATTCCAACAGCAACTTTTGTTGTTGTTGTTGTTTATCCATTTTGAGAGAGAGACAGAGAGTGTGCACATATACACAAGTGGCGGAGGGGCAGAGAGAGAAAGGGAGAGAGAGGATCCCAAGAAGGCTCCACACCATCAGCACAGAGCCCAACGCAGGGCTGGATCCCACGAACTGTGACATCATGACCTGAGCGAAACGAAGAGTCAGGTGTTTAACCACCTGAGCCACCCAGCCACCCCAAGAATAACCCATTTAAATCACAGTTTATTTTTTTTAAAGGAACATTTTATAATACAATAATCACCTAAAGTCTGAAGTGCACAATCACTGTGGAACATTTATTTACCGATCTTTAACGTACCTATCCTGCTTTTTGCAAGGAGCTGTGAACCAAAATTAATAACACTAATTATATCCAGCCACCTGTGATGAGTAGCATTAAACAAAATTATACCTACAATTTCTTTAAAAATATATTGTTTGGAGCCTGGGGAATGACAATCTACTACATTTAAAGAAAATATTATTTTCCTCTTGTATCAAAGCTTTATATAAAAATTTACCTGGGGCTTTAGAATATTGCCATTTTTAAAGGCAGTATTTCTCTTTGACTTCACATTTTCTATATGGAACATAGTCATTTAAACTATGGCCTATGATTTTAAAAAGGAAAGTATTTTTAACAGGCCAATCATATAATTCAATGTGATTATCAGGTACCACAGTTATAAATTTAGTGAATAAATTCCATAAAAATTTGATCTCAGTATTTGGAATTATTATCTAATTGTGCTATTTCAAGGAGACAACAAAAAGACTGAACTCAAATCAATAGGATAACCACTTAATCTCAGGTTGTGTTTTGCATATGCCATAGAATTCATATTATCTATTTTCTTCTATAATTTTTAGTCAGGACAACATCAGAAAAGGAAAAATCTTAATTCAATTCTAAGAAAAATGTATTTAGATAATTCTATCACCTAGAAACTAAATATGTACCATAATGTATTCTGAAATAAATAGAACGGACTTTGAATTTAAAAAATCCATTCAAAAACATTGTTATTGAGTGTTTATCATGTTCTAGGAACGGAGCCAAGACAGAAGGACACAATTTTGAAAAGATATGGAAACAACCCTGAAGCATTTACAATCCAAATGGGTTGAAAGTATAGAATGTGATTTTTTCCATATGGTAGTGATTTTATATTAGTATAGTTGTAGAGTAAAGAAAGTTGATGTCTTTTTTTTTTCCTGAGAAGTAAAGGTGATTGGAATTCAGAATACAAACATTTTAGTAGAAACTAAGAGAAGCTGTATTCAGTTAACTTCACCTATTAAGGAAAGAGGGAAAATATTTAGAATATAGGTGGAATGATCCCAGCTTTGGAAGGGATCACGTGAGATCTAACCTAGTCTTTGCTGTTGACATTCTGTTTGGTCATGAACAATCACTTATATTCCCTGGGCTTCATTTTCTGTTTAAGTGTCTACAAATAAACTGAAGAAGATGAATAAGATAACTGGTTATCCTAGAATTACAAGAAAACCTAATCCCAGTGTAAAATTACAGAATTCAACACAGCTAATTAAGTATTCTTTCTCTAAATCAGTATTTTTAGTAAGATTAAAAATTATAGAAAGAATAAAACTAAAATATTTGAAATATAACTTATTAAAAAGAACTATATACTCTTTTTGCTTAGATTTTTTAAATGTCAGAATTCAATATGATCTTTTGTAGCACTCCCCTCCCCAACCCCCCCCCCAAAAAAAATACCTTAAGGATTTCTTTAAACAAAAAATGTTTTTTTCTCATTACCACTAATTTCCATAGGTATGAAGGTATACCTTTCTGGTTTCTCTTTGGAGGAGGAAAATGAAGAGCTAAATAGGTAATATTATGAGGAAATTCCTTAGATTCATGCTTGCCAAATGAGCAGGTTTTGGGACAGAGATAATGAGTAATCAAAAACATTTTAGTATTTTCTTACACTACTCTATGGAAATCCAACAAAGGGTTCTTGATAATTTTTATTGTGTAAAGAACACCCAGTAATCCAATAATTTGTATATTTACTGGATCTTTACTTTGGCTTATATTTCCGCCAGCTGAAAGCCATGGTCTTTCAAAAACTTCTTTGCCTGGATAGACACACACACACACACACACACACACACACACACACACACACAGAGACAACTTTTTATAACAGAACCCATACAAAATATGTTATACATACTGCATTGTACTGTTGTTTCTTTTCATTTGTCTCAAGATAATTAATACACGTTACTCCTCCATGAGTCACAGGTGTTCGCATGACCACAAGAATGGACTGTTAAAATATTCCAAACTCCTCACAACCATGTGAAGTCTAAAAGCTGATCTTAAAAGGGCCCTTCCCTGGGACTGATAAACAGTATTGGGAGAAAGAAAGCCTAAACCCTCTGTTTCTCATAGACATGTGTGCATGAGGTCTACAAAATAACAATAAGGTAAAGAAAGCAAAAACAGTTAACATACAGGGAAAGAAGGCTTATAGCACTGAATGTTTGGCTTTCTATTTTTATCATTTTGATCCTACAAACCTCTGGTGATTGAGAATGTACACATTTATTTTAGTCTTCACTTGGCTATAACTGGTGGTTTTGTCCATTCCAACTGTAAAACACAAATGAATAGACTGGTATTTCCATACGGCACATCGCACTGACACCATGCTAATACTGACATATCCTTAGATTAAATAAAAACATTAAAAACAATTTCTGGGGCACCTGGGTGGCTCAGTCGGTTAATCAACCAACTTTGGCTCCTGTCATGATCTCACGATTCATGGGTTTGAGCCCCGCGTCTGGTTCTGTGCTGACAGCTCAGAGCCTGGAGCCTGCTTCAGATTCTGTGTCTCCCTCTCTCTTTGCCCCTCCCCTGCTCACACTGTCTCTCTCTCTCAAAAAATAAAATAAAAATAAAAAAATTATTTAAAGACAATGTCTATTTACTTCCTTTAGTCACACAGTGTCATTTAATGAAAATTTCTAAAACATATCCATACAAGGTACAATTAATGATATTGTAGCAATTTGTTATCAGCTTTAGATTCTATTCTCTATTCTATTTTCTAGTCTTATTATCCAGTTTAACTGACCCTATTTTATTTACTATTATATTGTATTTGATAATTGATGAGTTCATTTCTAAACTTCATATAGATATTTATTACGTGCCTACCATGGGTCATGTGCTTTACCTATATTTTATCTTTAAATATTTCCAGCAACCTTACGTTACTATAATGATAAATTTAAAAAACGATAAAATTAAAAAAAAATCATAAAGTAAAAAATGTTCATCTATAAGAGGGAACTTTTCCAATGGGACTGCACCATAGTTGTAAAATAGATAAACTGTGCCATACTAAGTTATAGTGTCTATCACAGGTTATCTAAACTCAAAGTCAACACACAAGTTGATAACACTAGCTGATTCAGAACATAAAGATATTAAGAAAATGTATATAAAACTAACTCCAAATGAGCCCATCTGATATAATGATAATACCTCTTGACTATTCCAAAAACTCCATGCTTTTTTTCTGTCAAATCCTTGGCAAGATAACTCCATGACTCATTCCATGTCCTCACTCATACAAATAGTCTACACTAACAACCCCTACTTTCTGAGAAACCCAATGTTTTCTGGGGGTGTAGTCTCCCTTAAGGCAGCAAATAATAAACCCAAATTTGCCAAGTGTATTCCTCAAGGTCTTTAGCTGATGGGATTGATGATAATTATTACACACATTTTATAGTAAAATTATAGCAAAACTGAAAGAAGAAACTGTTTACATAAAAGACTATTATATCCTATTTTTAAGAAATAAAGGGGCGCCTGGATGGCTCAGTCGGTTAAGCGTCCGACTTCGGCTCAGGTCATGATCTCGCGGTCCGTGAGTCCGAGCCCTGCGTCGGGCTCTGTGCTGACAGCTCAGAGCCTGGAGCCTTTCAGATTCTGTGTCTCCCTCTCTCTGACCCTCCCCCGTTCATGCTCTGTCTCTCTCTGTCTCAAAAATAAACGTTAAAAAAAATTTAAAAAATAAAGGTAATCTAGTTCTTTCTTTCAGTATATAGAAACAACAGATGAAAAGGGAAAATAAGTTACTTGATCTAATTTCAGTTTTTGATTACCGTTAAAGTTTGAATGAGAAATATTTTATCCTATTCTTTTAATTTCTGTTTATAATATAAAATGCTATTGTCACAATAAATATATCAGAAATATCATCAATTTGTATCTGAAGGAACTACAACCTAATTATAATAAAAATTATTTAAGTTGATACAGAAATATTTCAACTTTTGGGGTGCCTGGGTGGCTCAGTTACTTAAATGTCCAACTCTTGATTTTGGCTCAGGTCATGATCTCACAATTTGAGAGCTCGAGCCCCACATCGGGCTCTCTGCCGTCAGCACAGAGCCTGTTTCAGATCCTCTGTCCCCCTCTCTCTCTGATCTTCCTCCACTGGCTCTCCCTGTTTCTGTCTCAAAAATAATAAACTTTAAAAAAAATAGGGGAGCCTGGGTGGCTCAGTCGGTTAACCGGTCTACTTCGGCTCAGGTCATGATCTCGCAGTCCGTGGGTTCAAGCCCCGCATCGGGCTCTGTGCTGGCAGCTCGGAGCCTGGAGCCTGTTTCAGATTCTGTGTCTCCCTCTCTCTGACCCTCCCCCGTTCATGCTCTGTCTTTCTCTGTCTCAAAAATAAATAAACGTTAAAAAAAATTAAAAATAAATAAATATTCCCACTTTTAATCACTTTTATTTTTTACTTACCAGAACAAAACAGACTCTTACACAATATATCCATATACACCCTTATCAGAAATTAGACCAGTTTTTGTATGGTCTTCGGACTGTCTTTGGATTCAAGCTGCAAATTCAAGTCCCTGGTTATCCAACCTACTAGTCGACCATCTAGATTTTGAGTTGTGGGCCACCACAATCAAGTAAGCCAATTCCTTAAATCCCTTTCCTTCCTCACCCTTACCTTCTCTTCCCTTCCCTCCCCTCACCTCCCCTTCTCTATTTTTCTCTTTCTCTCTTTCTCACACATACATGCACAATGCACACACAGATTCTTTTGTTGTTGTTGTTGTTGTTGTTGTTGTTGTTGCTGTTGTTTGGAAAACTCTGAATTATACAGGGGAAACAAGTGATTAGCTCCAGAGTCACATAAAACTAACAGGTAAACACATCCTTATACAAACATAATTTCAAATGACAGATAAGAAACTAGTGATAGATAAGATATAATAAGAAAGTAGACATAAGGGGATGATGTGTAATATGGTATGGTAGGGGTGCTACTTTAGGTAGGGTAACTGGAGAAAGTCAATTTTAAAAAGTGATCGTTTAGTAGAAACCTGAAAAAACAAATGGAATTGCATAGGAAGTGCTGAGGGATCATTCTGGCACAGGGAACTATGTACAAAGTACAAAATCCCTGAGTCATGTGTATTTAAGGAACAGCAAGAAGGCCCCTGTGATTTGATAAGATGTTTTTTAAAAATGAGAGGGAATAAATTTGGAGAGGAAAGCAGGATAGGCAGTTATTAATAATGCATTCCATCAAGTAAATAGGATGGCCTTTAGCAACAGTGCATGAGGAAGACGGACTCCCAAGTGGTCTCTAGTTCTACAGTTATGGGAAATAAACCTGGTGTCTCTAAAATTTACCCCATTAAAAAAGACCACCCAGAAGAACAAGTTGTCTTCAAAAGTGTAGTGGATTGCCAGAAGCCAGGGGTTGAGGCTGAAGAGTTTGGTTGAAAATGATCAAATGAGCAAAGCAATGAATTATAAAAGCTGTGGACTCTCCATTGATTTCACTCAAGGGTAAAATGATCAACCCTAAAAATTTGTGGATGGAGAAGTCCCACTGGAAAGGAAAAACAAAGTTTATTTCTGTTTGTATTTGACAAATCCTAGGTCTTTTAATAAACCAGTTACAAATATTTCTGTGATAATCTGAACTTAAATTTAGCTGAAAGGGAGAACCACATGTGAGTGAAAAATGCCATGCAAGGTGGGCAGAAATCATGCCTGATTAATATGGATTAAAGATTCATAGACAGTACATCTGCAAAAGTTTATTTAAAGTTATTCATAGATTTAAATAGATTTAAATATTTAAATAAAGCTATTTAAAATTTATTTAGTCCTAATGTATTTCACAGCTCAATCCCAAAATACTTCAGGTAGTACTATGAATGATGTTTGATGATGACTTATAAAAATACTAGTACCTAGTAAAAACCCTAATGACATTTAAAGATGCCTGTTTTATTTTTTTTAATATATATTTTTTTTAATTTTTATTTATTTTTAAGAGAGAGACAGACAGAGACAGAGTGCCAGGGGTAGAGGGGCAGACAGAGAGAGAGGCACAGAATCTGAAGCATGCTCCAGGCTCTGAGCTGTCAGCACAGAGCCCAATGCAGGGCTTGAACTCAAGAACTGTGAGATCATGACCCGGACTGTGAAGTTGGATGCTTAACTGACTGAACCACCCAGGTGCCCCTAAAGATGCTTGTTTTTAATAACATTGTGGATTGAAAGGGAAATTCAGGTTCAAAATCTGTATACAGGTAAAAATATCAAAAACTAATTGCATTGTACATTAATTATGCATTGTACACACACACACACACAAATATGTATAGACACTATGCAAATTATGTACATATGTAGATAATATGAATATATATGTATATTTTCCCCATGGGCAATTATTTATTTATTTATTTATTTATTTATTTATTCCCCCCATGGGCAATTATAACTCCAATGTAATAAAGTTATTGTAAATAATATAAATAATGTAAATGTAAATTATACATATAATTGTAATTATATATTACAATGTAAATTACATATAGATATTTAGATATATAATATATAAATATATATATTTATTTCCCCATAGGTAATTATAGCTCCAATGTAATAATGTAAGTACTTTTTGTAAATAATGTAAATAATGTAAATGTAAATAATATATAACTGTAATATATATATCAATGTATATATACATATGTAATATATATATGTAATGTGTGTGTGTATATATTTCCCCCCCATGGGTTATTACAACTCCAATGAATTAAATTGAAAAAGCACAGTTTTCCACAAGGTAAGGAGAAAGCCTTTCTTGGTTGTGTATGGATGGATTAGCCTTGACAACAGGAGGTACATTATAACCTTAAAATTTATCATTGTTACATAGAAGTTACAGGTTAAAGGATGCCACAATCAAAACTAGATTTGTGCCATTTCTGAAATCAATACATCACTGACACAAAATCACAGTCCACAACATTACCTTGGGGTCATCGTGGCTCACAATGATATACTTGAAAATCTCATTTCAAGAACATGGAAGATGCTGGAGTCTGCCATGCCACTAAACCAAACTGAAAATTATATTTTAAGCAGTCTAATACATTCATTCTAACATATTCATGTTGATTGAATTTAGAGAATTAGAATACCAAAATAATTAAAAGAGTGATTTTAGACTAAAACCAATATATTTGGACAACAGGAAATATTAGTAATATTGAGGTAAATATTACACTTTTTTCTTTTTACTGAATGCATTGTAGACATTGGCTTCATGAGATCTGTGCAGAGGCTGAAAGGAAAAAAGAAAGGCAACTGAAAGGTAAGTAGCATAGTCTACATGCTGAGTATTTTTATCTCATAATTATCCTGAGGATTCATTATCTCTCAATCGGCTTAGCAAGTTCAAGGACACTCAGCAAGTACACAAAATAGCTAAAATATTTATACAGATTTTGGACTAGTTAAAAACCAATAAGCAATAAGCCAACAAATGCACTGCAAATAAATAAATATATAATAACAATAAAGCTCCTCACACTCTACCACTTTACATTATTACATCTCTTGATCCTTTCTATTGTGTAATACAACAAAATCAATATTTAGCATCTACTACTTAAGAAATACTAGTAACACAGGAATAAAGGATCCATTCCCATCCCACAAAGAGCTCACAGCCTCTGTATATATGCGTACGTGCTCACGTGTGTGGAATCAAGAGAGCTGGCAGAGTACGATCTGTTTTCCCTTATGATAATGACTACACAGAGCTTGGTAGGCATCTCAGGACATATTTCTAACCACACTCGGAGACCATAAGGATTTTCAGAGAGAAGTAGAGTCTAAATTTAGAGGAACAGGATTTTTCTAGGGAAAAAAAAAAAGGTGATATGGGGGTTGTGAGATATTTTAGAGCTGTGGGGCGGGAAAAGAATATTTAAAATCAGGAAAATAATTTGTAACCTAGGTGTTAAATGCATGTGTGTGTGTGTGTGTGTGTGTGTGTGTGTGTGTGTGTATTACAAATTTACCATAGTGTCCAGTTTATAATTTTATGCCAGAATAGATGTTGTTTTTGCACCTGCTTTTTCATCAAAAACATACTAAATTAGGGGCACCTGGGTAGCTCAGTCACTTAAGATTCCAATTCTTGATTTCAGCTTATGTCATGATCCCATGGTCATGGGATTGAGTCCCGCATCAGGCTCCACACTAAACATGGAAGCCTGCTTAAGATTCTCTGTTCCTCTCTCTTTCTGCCCCTCCCCCCACCACACACATGCTCTCTCTAAAATACAAAAAAAAAAAAGATTAAATACTAAATTAACAAACTAAAAGTAGTGATATTTTGACATTATATTTTCAGGCAAAGGCACAACCACCAATTAAGATTGCCAGTTAGAAATACCACATGGAACACATCTGAATTTTGCATCACCCTATTCATATAATCCTAAACACGTGACTTAGCATACACAGGTGGACCAAGTAAAGAGGGTGCAGACTGACATCTCCTACCACACCTTAGTCTTTTGTGTATATGCAAGACTTCCATGTTTCCACCTATTCTAGTCTTTAGCTTTTGTGTTGTCCTAAAGGTGTCTGGTGTGATAACTTTATGTTCAGGTGTAGTGTAAGTGCTAGACAGCCATGAGTTACCCCATTGTCTAGAAACAGAAAAAAAAAAGTGATGAAGGAAATAGTACAGAAAGAGAAAAAAATCTTCTAAACAATGATTCTCTCCCAACTTTTTCCACCAACTACTACCCATCATGTCTTCTCTTCATCATGACTAGTATAAACTGTGAATGCTTTACATTTAATGTATCATCACTATTATTAATTTGTCTATCACTTACAGAAACTTTTTTTTTTGCTCAACAGATAATATTTTTCTATAGAGATTGTTCAGGTGTTTTGGTTGAGACAGACACAATTTTTCTCATTAGAATTACTGTTATATTCTTTTACTGAATTGTTTCTCATTTAGTATCAGGACTTTGGGGTGAGTCATTATTAAGGAACAGACATGTATACTAGTTAAGCATGACTTTATTTGAATTATTTGAATCACTGAATTAAATTTCCAATGTCTATGCACGAACACCTTTCATTGGCTTATTGACTGTGTGTGTGAGAAATGTCTGTTTATGTTATTTACTCTTTTTCCTGGTGGTAGAGACTCGGAATGATTTGGCAGAAATTCTTGGATATGAGGAAATTATTCATTCTTTTTTTTTCAGGAAATCATTAATCCTATGTGAGTCAAAAATCTGTTTTCAACTGATCATTTTCCCCTTAAATTTATTTACTTTTTTTGTCATAATAATATTAAATATTTTCCTTTATGATACTAATTACATGTCTGGAAAATTTTTCACATTTGCAAAATTTTAGTAACCTGTATACATGTTTTCACTCAGTTTTGTGTTATTGTGATTTGATTCATGTAACTTCGGTCTTCCAGTTTTGCTGGCTTACATACTGCCATTAATCAATACACACATTAATAGTCACTGGAAGAATTCACAAAATGGTGGCCCCTTCTCCTGGGGACTGGCTCTT